>NW_010327243.1:10262-10906 GCF_000700745.2 Antrostomus carolinensis | reverse complement strand
TCCAGGCTGGCAGCAGCCAGGGTGGTGCAGAGCCAGCCAGGCATGTGCAGGCTCTGTGCAATGGGAAAGCAGCCCAGAGAGGGGCTACAGGGTGATGCTAGTGCTGGATGAGACCCTGGAGACCAGGAGAGAGCTGCATGGAGTGGGGCTGAACCCCTGCAATGAGCCACTGCAGCTCTCCACTCCTTGGAGCACTGTGTTCACCCAACACTAAAGCAAGAAAAAATTAAGATGCAGAGAGTCAAAGGGAGAGGTGAGGGAGGGTGGGGTGAACGCTACAGATGGCTCCAGCCCAGGGAAAATGCCCTGGAATTCATATAAAAGCTGCAGGATTAATTATCAACTTGCTTTACAGGGCAGGGATGTGCTGGGAGCCTGTCCCTCTCCTCAGGTTCTCCCTTTCACCAGGCTGGATGGGGTCAGAGGGCTGCAAAGGGAACCAGAGGTTGCAACACCCTGAGGATTCCCCCAGCTAGACTCTGCCTCACCAGGACAGGAGGAAAAAAGTTAATTTTAGGAGGAAAAAAAATAATTTTAGGGCATTTTATTTCTATTGAGTCTCTGGGCAGGGGCCAAGGTCCCTGGTGAAACCGATGGGGCTGTATTTGCCCATTAATTTGCTAAGTTGGTACCAAGACCCCCAT
>NW_010327243.1:8107-10064 GCF_000700745.2 Antrostomus carolinensis | reverse complement strand
GCTGAACAACACGCTGCCTGATTCTACAAGCCAAAAAAAGTAAAAGCAACCTGTTGTGACAGTTCATCCTGGAGGAGTAGTGGGATAGATTTAAAAAAATACTCTTGAAAAGAGAATTTCCTTGTCCTGCCTGCTCCATGGTGGCATGGGACCGAGTGATGGGTTTGCCAGTCGCTCTCCTCATCCCATCTCACCCTCCCTGGCAACATAGAAATGGGGGGAAAAATGAGGGAAAAAGAGATGAGAGTCCAAAGCAGAGCAGCTGCAGCACAGGGTAGTTTGACCGTGGGAATGGAAACCCAACCTGCATCCCTGGGCATCCCCTAGCCCCAGCTGATGGACAACAGGAGCCACAAGAAAAGGGAAAGCACGAGCTGGAGATTTAGCTCTCTGCCGCAACAGGGAAGATGCTCGTGCCAAGGTCAGCGTGCAGAAAGGGCGCAGAGATCCCTGTCCCCTTTGGGGACAACCCAAGGCCACCTCACCTCCCTTAAGGGACAAAACAAATAGATTTAGACACCTCAAATACCCTTGGGGACACTGCCGGGCTCCTCTCCAGCACAGCCTCCCGCCCAGGGCGACGATAACATCCGAGACTGGGAAATGCTCAGATGCTGCCGCGGACACCGGGAGTGTTTTAACAGGCTGGCCTCTCCCTCTCCATCTCTTGTCACCCCTGTCACCGAGTCCCCTTCCTCCCTCCCACTCCTTTCGAATTAGCAGCCATCGACCTCCTCCCCCTGCGGAGCTGACATTAATCCTTCGATGTTTGTTTAACAACAGCTCCCATTGATCTGGAGCCTGATCCCCCAAGTCAATACAGGCTCTTGCCAGGGTCTGGAGTGCAGGATCCAACTCCGGAGTGGCCTGTGGAGCTAAAAGGGCTGTGCGGACTGATAGGATCAGATGCTGTCAGTGCTGCTCTGGGACCCATTAGCTTTAATTAGCTGATGATGCTGTAGAGGCCACATAAAACAATGAATGGGATTGATCCCTCGTGTAACACTATTGACAGTGGAGCTGCATCTGGGATCAGTTTGGTGCCAGATGCATCTGTAGGGTCTATAAAACCAAGGCCTGTTTTCTTTTTCTATTTTTTTTTTTCTTTAATTTTAAAATCCTATAATGGTAGGCCTGTCAGTTGAAAAAAAAAAAAAAAAAAAGATAAAAAAGCCAAAAGACAACTGCAGGGAACCTTCTCTGATTCCTGTTGATGATATTTTAGGGTACATTTAGCCACTTCCATCATCCCGCCCTGCTACAGACCCTTGTGTGTATTGCACACGCCAATCATTAATGCACACAACCCTGCTTCCAGGTCACCGTCATTACCTCTACTATAAAAACAAGACACCAGCTTTCTCCATGTCCTTTGCTCTCACATCAGTCCCTGACCCACTTGCTCTGCAAAGCTCTTTCCCCCTGCACAGTGTCACCATCACACACACAGGGAGGGATCAGGGTACTACAAGGAACACGCTGCATCAAGAAGGGAACCCAAAAATAACGAGATGCTGCAGGGAGCTCTTTCCTTTTCATCTCAGAACCACAGAATCCCAGAATTGCCTGGACTGGGAAAGACAGGAGCAACAGGGGGGTCACCACAGAAATCCCCATACATGGTCACACAAAGGGGGAACCCAGAGAGGGCAGGTGGGGAGCAGAGGGTGATGGGGTACACAGCTTCAGCAAACCCCCAACCTCTAGACAGTCATCCCATATCCATTGGGTAACCAGGGACAACACAACCAGCCTCTCCAGCGAGCCCACCCCAGAGCCGAGGACCACAGCAGAGCATCCCTCCCTGCAGAGATCAACCCATGGGGGTCCCCGGAGCCACCTCTGCCCACCATCCCCATGGCAGCTATGAAAGCTCCCAAAAAAAGGGAGGCAGAGAAAACACAGCCTTGCAGCTCTCTGAGGAAGGTAGTTTGAAAGTCTGAGCACGGCAGCAGGC
>NW_010327243.1:6779-8073 GCF_000700745.2 Antrostomus carolinensis | reverse complement strand
GAGCGAGCACATGCCAACTGCCCGGCTCTGATGGCTGACACCCTGGCGTAACACTTTCCAGATGTGGCTGCAGGAAGACAGAAGCAGAGCTGTTCCCTGCTGAGGAAGCTGGAAATGGTCGGAGATAATGTGGAATTCCTGAATGGGAGCCAGAGCTGGCCGGGGCCGGGGCGCAGGGACAGCCAGCGTGCCGGGGCCGACACAAAACTCCTCTCTCTTTTGTGTGTGTGTGTGTTTTATTTCGGGAACTCTACATGTAAAAGCCCTTAATTTATACGCTGTGTGGGTTGACGGCTGTACCCAACAAATGGAACATTTTCTCCATACCCTTGTGTGTGTGATAAACAGCCGCTGCGGAGAGGCAGGGGAACAGAGCCTTTTTCTTCACCATCATAAATATGCTCCCAGCAGCTCCGAGTTTCTTGGCTTGGAGATTATTATTTTTCCCTCCTTGTTGAAGGGAGAAGCCTCGGTCCCCTCGCCAGGTACCCTGCACAGAACCAGGCGGGTGAGCGGAGCTGTGGGCAGGGTGGTCGCTGCTGCTGGGTCCCTGCCTGCGCTGCCTGTCTCACTTTGAGATCTCTTCCTCCCCGAGCATCACTGGAGCTGACTGGTAACGGAGGAGACGAGGCCAAAAGCAGCAGGAGAAGTCCCTGTCCCACACCAGGCACAGACGGGCACCCATCAGCTCCCACCCCTCCACATCTCCCTGGCTAGGGTGCTTTATAGGAACCACCCCGGCACCTGGGTGCTATAGGAACCACCCTGTGTAGGGTGCTATAGGAGGCACCCACCTTGCACGCCTGTCTCTCAGCGAAGACCTTCAGGTACTTCTGTAACACGGGTTTTGGGAAGGGTGCTGCTTCAACAATAGAGAGAGGGAGCAATGTGGGGGTCACCACAGGTGTCCCCATACACCATCACCCAAACAGGGACCCCAGAGAGGGCGATGGGGTACGCAGCTTCATAACGAAGAACTTCTTTACTGTGAGGGTGACTGAGGTCCAAGTTGCCCAGAAAGATGGTGGAATCTCCCTCCCTGGAGATATTAAAAAACCGTCTGGACAAAGTCCTGGTTCATGTGCTCTAGGAGTCCCTGCTTGAGCAGGGTGGTTGGACTAGATGACCTTCAGAGGTCCCTTCCAATCTCAACCATTCTGTGAAACCCCCAATCTCCAGACAGACATCCCATATCCACTGGGCAACCTGAGACAACACATCCAGCCTCTCCAGTACGCCCAACCCCATCCAACTGCTCCAGCTACCCCAGCCTCACCAGCACAGTGGCTACCCC
>NW_010327243.1:0-6764 GCF_000700745.2 Antrostomus carolinensis | reverse complement strand
CTCCCCCAGCCTCACCAGCACAGTGGCTACCCCAAACCTCACCAGCAGCAGCCCACTGGGCCACACCAGCAAGTGGCTTTATGGTCCTCCACTACCCTGTCATCCAGCCAGCTGGGGTGCAGACCATCCACCAACTCCTCTGGCACCCTAAAGTCTATCATTTTGCATCTCTCACCCCATAGATATAAATATCTATATTATACCTACGCACGCACATTGCATAACATGACATTTGTCTTTTAACACAGAGCTATTTGGGGTGCCTTGTGCAAGGAGGGTGACACTCCCCAGCACACCGAGCCATCCTGACCACAGAAAATCTGGGAAACCACCAGGCAGGAGCACAAAACACCTGCACAGTGGCTGCTCCCAGCAGGATCTGTGGCACAGAGCTGCTTCCTCCACTACCCGTATTTGCACAGCCTGTCCTGACAGGAGTCCAGTTAAACTGGTGATAATGGACTTGCAGCAGGTTAAAACGGATGTTTGTTGGAAGTGAAAAAAAGGACCCGAAGCCAGAGACGAGGCCAAAGTCAGGAAATTTGCCTCCAAGTCAGCTATGCCCCAGGATATCAGTGCTTACATGCAAAAAAAACAGCCCCCCCCCCCAAAAAAAAACAAAACAAAACAAAAAAACCCCCCAAAAAAACAGAATCACAGTTGATTTTGCAAAATAAAGGCCTGGTCTGGCTGCACCCAACAAATGTGCCATGTTCACCAGGACAGTCACTGTGCCAGTCTCCCACCAGGGGCACCAGGTCCCCAGTACCCAAATCAGCCTCTTTGTGCCACCGCCCAGGGACCTGCGAAGCCCGCACACAGGCACCCAAGCCAAGGCTGCAGCTGGCAGAATGGGACTCAGCCCGTTTTTCTCCTGTGCCCTGGAGGGTGCTGGTGCTGGTGCCCAGGCACAGTGGCACTGGTGGCCATGCTGAGCTGCTCCCTCGGGACCACTTACACCCATTTTCTGCCCAAATTGAAAATAAACTTCAGAGAGCTGAAGCCCAGGATGAGAAAACTAGCCTTTCCTCCAAAATCAGGATTTTTTTTCCCATTTCTGGCCAAGGCAGATATCTCGGAAAAACAGCGTTTCCTGCAGTATTTCAACACTTTCTTTTCCCAGACAGAGCCATCTGAGATCAGCTTCCAGGGCTGCCAACGGGCTCTGGAGCAGGCCCAAGAGAAGAACAGCCACAGGGAATCAGGAAGGTTTCTTGGAGCATCACTTGGGGGTTCAGCTCAGCCAGCACGTGGGGAGAAAGAGGGCTGGAGTAGGAACGGGTGACATGGGGCAGGGGCAGAGACCACAGCAATGAAGCACCGATGAGTTCAGTTGGGAACCCTGCAAATGCCTCCACATTGGCAGCCCATGGAAACTGGGGCACCCCAAATGGGCTGACGGCTATTCCTATTTGTAATCCAGCTGCTGGGGAGTTCAGACATCCATCAGTGAGGCAGTTGGGTCTTAAATGTTTCCAAAAGAAGGAGATGTTGCTTTAGGCAGTGTGCAGGAAGGTGTGGACATGCCACACACCTTGGGTGCAGCACTGGGGAGACCTCAGCGTTGCAGTTTTGCCACCTGTTTCCTTATGGCATTTCTAATATTCCTCAGGCATCCGTGGGAATGGGATGACTCAAGGGATCACGAAGAGGTTGAGGCACACTTCAGCTCTGCAGTCTTTCCAGATGAGCAGCTGGTGATGCTCTGGTCCAAAACCCCTCCGGTGACGCTTGGGTGATGGCTGTGGGGTCTCCAGACCGCTGAGAGAGGACAGGCATTTCTGCAGTGCTCCTCCCAGGCAATGTCCAGTCCATGCCCCATTGTGGCAGAAAGTCAAGATGGAACAGGCTAAAGGAGGCAGATCCCCCTGTTGTCTCCCAAAATGTCCTCTTGGTGACCACACAGGGGCTGAAGCTTTCACCATAGTTGGTAACACCAAAATACCTCCAGGGAGACCTTTGGAGAGCTGGAGCAGAGCTCGAGGGAAGACCCTGGGAAGCAGCCTGGGAACAGGGACCAGCTCCTACCACCAGTCTTGCCCTTCCCATCCCATGCATCCATGGACCTTCACATTGACCCCTCCAACCTGCACAGACCCAGCACCCTGATCCACATCACCGCGAGGCACAGCAGCACCCACCACTGAGACCTCCCCAGCTGCTCTGGGGACATCCAACCCAAAATGTATTTTCCACACCAGTTCCATCTGCATTTCCTTAAGGAACAGGCCATGGGGAAGAACTGCTCCAGCATCACCTCCCACCCCACAGCAGCAGTTGTTCCTCCCTCTGCTGCCCCTTCCCACCACCCTCCAGTGATTTTCTCCCTTTGCTTGGGGAAGCAGTAGGTGGGCATTGGGGCAAGGGAGGCTAATGAGCAGAGGTTACTATTAATGATTTTCCCAACAGATCACACTGCTCCCCTTTTAACCTCTGTTAACGAGCCAAAATCCTTGAATTATACAGTCGAGTGCACCCACCCCACCTCCCTCCAGCTCTGCCCATAAAACCCCTCATGCTGCCTGAGCCCCCCACACCCCAGCCGCTGCCACCCCCGGCATCCCGAGATGTGGAAGGCAGCAAAGCTGATGCTGATGGGCATGAAGGTCAGCAGAGAGGGAAGGTCATCTCTGGCGATGGAGCCACACCACAGCCCTGCGGGCAGCAGCGACCGCCGTGTGCCCGCTCTGCCGGCCCTGCCTGCGCCAGGGCATCCCTTCCCAAAGTCTGTCCTGGGGGGTTGTTTGAGCAGAGCTCCAATAAACCTTGTAAATGTATTGTTGAGAGAAAAACAAATCCATGCTTGTATTTAACCTGAACAGCACTGTTGATATGCTGGGTCCCAGAGCTCTCCCTTCCTCCCATCATTTTCACTGCAAAAGCCACAGAGGTTGGTTGGCTCCTGCTCTCCCACGTCTCTCCAGGGAAAATGTGGGGCTCTGGCAAGCTATAGGTGCAATGGGAGGAACAGGGATGCTGTTGGCCACAGTGAGGTGTGGTTCAGGATGGTTCAGATGTTCTCAGCATGGGCAGCGACCCTTCCAGCCAGCCACATTCCTGTTTCACTGCTGAGGGAAACTGAGGCATGGAGGGACCCTAGCAGGGCTGAACAATTGCTGAAGACTGACCCACATTACAGTACTGCCCTTTCTCCTCACTGCAAAACTCACCTCCCTTAGGAGGGAGAAGAGTCATACCCCTCGGTGCTGCCTTGACCAGCTGTGGAGAGGCCAGTGCCCTGCCCACCCCTCTCTGCTTCCCCACTCATTTCCATCTGCAGTCCCTACAGAGAGGTGCAACGCTCACACACGCCTCACGATCCACAACTCTGCCTGCCTGGCTGCGTGCGTGCACACATGCGTGCAAAAAAGTCACCCATAATCTCCTTTACATCTGCTGCTCCCAGCTCATCCTCACGCGAGCGACCTCATCATCTACTGAACACAAGAGGAGTCATGCAAAATTCTCCGCCTCAGGTCCCCACATGGCAAATGTCGGGGTGTACACAAGTTCCTGGGGGACACCACTTATTCCCAGCTCGGGTCCACAACTCAAGGGTCACACAGCAGTCATGGAGTTTACAAAGAAGGAGAGGCAATGGTCAAGTTGGACCTGGCTGGATGAGGCAGAGGAAAACCACATGTCCAGGGACACATGGGTGGGACACAAGGAGCGATGGGAAGGAACCCACATCCCAGGCAGGCTGAGCACCATAAGCCCCAGCCTTGACGCTCTGCCCTTCCATTTCCCCATCTTTAAATGAAGGGTTCACCCTCTTCCCTCTGACCTGGGAGCAAAACACAGCCCCTGAGGAGAAGCACAAACCCACCGTGTGTCCCATCCCTCCTCCAAACACCTCCTCCCAGTTGGCACATGAGTGACGGGGGCTCCAGCCGAGCGGCTGTCGCTTGTGATTTGTGGTGTTAATATTTCAGGGGAGGGGAGGGAATGGGTGACAACGGCCGGGGAGAGCCAGCTCTTGGAAGTCAACTAGCAGGGTTATAGCTGAAGGCAAAGCAATAACACTGATGGATCTGAGGACCTGGGGTGGCAGAGGATGGAGAAGGAGGAAAGGGGAGAAGAAAGCAGATGGGGAAGGGTGACAAACAGCATCAATACTTTCTGCCTTTACATGAGGTTGCCATGAGCTTGTTACAGCCATTTCATTAATCAGCCCTATCCTCTGGGACATCCTCCCAAGGAGGGAGCATCACACCATGCCAGAAGAGGACCAGGGCTGGCAGGAGAGTCGAGCAACAATGGGATGAGTTTCTTTGTGCTGCGGGGAGAAGCCACGGTTCAGTCAGCCCCATTGCCCCCAGCCCTGATAATGTCACGACAGCCCCAATAACACCCCGACAGCCCCAGCCCCCTCCAACCTGACGGTGGATGCACTCGACAGCCAGAGCCCTTTTTAAGACCTGCAACACTTGAGAGGCTTAACGACAAGAATACCTCTATTATCCGCACCCAGAGCCCTTGAGCAGCCCCTGCTGCTCTCGAGCAGCTTAAAGGATGGGAATTACTGGTGGGAATTACTGGTGGGGGCACCCAAGACCCCTCCACAGCATCCCCCGCCTCCGGCTTCCACAGCCCACTGTGCCTCCCCTTCCAAGGGACAACAAATATCCATATAAAATATCCATATACACCCTCCTAATCACCACCCCAATCTCCTCCTCGGCACTATTCACACTTTCCATCAGCACCAAGGCATGTGCGGCTGGCAATGGGCCACAGCCAGGCCCACCACGGCGTGGAGACGCTAACATTTTGCTGGGAAAAGGGCAATTTAATTATCCTGTCTTCTGGTTCGTGATAACACAGGAACTTGCTGCTCAGACACAGAAAGCATCGTGCTGGGAAATGGTGGCACAGATGGCATTGGCAACCCTGCCTGGCATTGGGTCCTCCCTTCCCATTTTCATGGTTTCATGGAATCATAGCACCACTGAGAAGACAACTCCTGTGAGAAAACTAGCTTCTGTCTGGGAGCAGCAGAGATGTCAAGGTGGCCAGGCAGAGAATCCCAGACTGGTTTGGGTTGGAAGGGACCTCAAAGCTCATCCAGTTCCAACCCCCCCTGCCATCAGCAGGGACACCTTCCACTAGACCAGGTTGCTCAAAGCCTCATCCAACCTGGCCTTGAACACTTCCAGGGAGGAGCAGCCACAGCTTCTCTGGGCAACCTGGGACAGTGTCTCACCACCCTCACAGGAAAGAATTTCTTCCTAATATCCCGTCTAAATCTACCCTTGTGTTGGTGCAGGACAACGGCAGCTGGAGAGCTGGGGTGGCTGCACCAAGTGACAGCCTGACCACCCAGCCCAGGGGCAGGGTAGGAGGATGGAGAGCAGCAGGAGAACCTGGATGCAGTAGTACACAGCTTCTCCTTAATCCTCCAGCCAAGCAAGGTCCTTCCAACATCCCCAAGTGTCACTGCTGCTTGCAGGGCAAGAGCTGCAGTGACAGTAAATAAGCATGAGAGAGAAGAAAGGGACTTTTCAGATCGGAAAGTCATCTTCATGTCACAGGGAAGAGAAGAAGAAAAGAGATTTCTGTGGGACACAGAAACGGGGCAGGTGTTGTGCTAGCTCAGCTGGGGAGCGCTGCCTCAGTCCCTACAGCAATGCCACAGCCTCCTGAAAATCCCGGCACTAGGAAGTTCCCACACCCTGGCACTAACCCAGTGACAACCCCAGTGACGAGCTGGCATGTCCAGTGACACAGGAGATGACGTGGCACTGGGGTTACAAACAGGTGACAAAGCAGCGAGCTGTCTGCCTGCCCAGGAGGGTCAATGGCAGCGGTGGTGGCACCTTGGGGACACCAGTCCTGCTTCCCTGCTGATGGGCTGTGAGCTGCAGAGCCCCTGAGAGGCAAGAGAGCCCCAGGAGCTTTCCTCCAAGGTCCCCTTGAGAAGCAGCTTGTGCTCTCATGGGTTCCCCTGATTTAATTTTCACTCCTTTCCCTCCATCCAGGAGCAGCAGACTCAGAGGCTCCTGGCCCTGCAACCACACGTACCCTCTCACAGAATCACAGAATGTTAGGGATTGGAAGGGACCTCGAAAGATCATCCAGTCCAACCTCCTGTCAGAGCAGGATCACCAACAGTAAGCCACACAGGAACATGTCCAGGTGGGTTCTGAATGTCTCCAGAGAAGGAGACTCCACAACCTCTCTGGGCAGCCTGTTCCAGTGTCCTGTCACTCTCACAGTGAAAAAGTTCTTCCTTATGTTTACATGGAACCTCCTATGCTCCAGCTTGCACCCATTGCCCTGTGTCCTACCACTGGACATCACTGAGAAGAGCCTGGCTCCATCCTCCTTACATTCGCCCTTTACATATTTATAAATATTAATGACATCACCCCTCAACCTCCTCTTCTCCAAAGTAAAGAGACCCAGCTCCCTCAGCCTTTCCTCAGAAGGGAGATGTTCCACTCCCTTCATCACCTCTTTCAAGCAGTTCCCTGTCTTTCTTGAACTGGGGAGCCCAGAACTGGACAAAATATTCTAGATGCAGCCTGACCAGGGCAGAATAGAAGGGGAGGACAACCTCCCTCGACCTCTCACTGCAGGTCAGGAGCGTTAACAGACTGCAGAACTGCTTCAGAAATATCCCTATAGCGAATGTCTGACACTGGGCTGGGTGACAAAAGGCATTGCTCTCCTTGGAGAAACCTATTTCCCCATTGGGAAGCAGCCAGGGCTCTGTTTTTTGCAGCACCAACCAGCCTTGCATCAGCTCAGCTCCCTGGGGA
>NW_010327242.1:0-27080 GCF_000700745.2 Antrostomus carolinensis | reverse complement strand
TCTTGCCCTTTTTGAAGATTGGAGTGACAAGTTTTGCTTTTAGTTCCTCCATGGTGAGGGCTGGAGGGGCAATAATAGCTGCAAGTACAACAACTCTCCTGCAGTAACTTTAATTTTGAAAGTGGAAATGGAAATTATGTTAATCTCTTTATTACATGCAAGACAAATGAATATAGGAGCTTGTTCATAAAATAGCTGGTTGAATTACATAAATTTCAGTGGCTTGAATCCCTTTGAAAAATAAAAGTAATTAGATTATGCATACTACAATTTCCATAGCTAAGGCTGGCATAATTGTTGTCTGAATTCAGGAAACTATCTTTCTGTTATGATGCTTGTACAGTTTAGCTAGTCTGCATCACGGTGGTAACTGTCATGCTTGGAGATTGTTTTATAGTTTTCTACTGAAGGAAGAAAGCAATGAAGCTCCACTCTTTTTTTTTTTTTTTTTTTTTTTTTTTTCTCAATAAAATTGGAAAGAGAAATCAAAGCAGACAGCTTTTTCTTCTGTGTTTAATCAATCAGTAAGTGTAAGGACACTATTTAACAAAAAAGCAGACTTGACTTGTAAGGTCATGCTTCTTGTGGAGTCAGCAATTTATTTAGTAATGCTACAGCACAACTCCCAAAGGTCCAGTCGTGGGGAAGCTTCTCAGGTGTTTCTTAGACCTAGCAAGGGCAGATCTTTCACCCAGCACCTTAGCCTTGTCCAAATCACATTTAGTGTAAAATGGAGTGCATGTGTAACAGGGAAGGAAATCTTGTTTGAGAGTATGATAAATATCTCTAAGACTCTTCTGTAGAAAAGAAACAATTCAACATAATGTTAGGGCACTATAAAATGAATGGCATTGCCATCCTCTGCAGGCTGCCTACAGGGAAGGACATTGTTTACATGGGAATATTTATGTATTACGTTTTCTTCTGCTGCTGGTAGCGTTTTCTGATGAGAAAATTTTTCTCTTTCTCCTTTTGCCTTTGTATAACTTAGATGGTTTTAAGAGCTGGAATTCTATTCCCCCAACACTTTATGTCCTGTTCTGTATTGAGGAACATCTTTCCTTATATCCTCCTTATGAGGGAGGTCAAACCCTCAAAGAGAGGTTCAGAGAGGCTATGGGATTTCCATCCCTGGAGGTTTTCCAAACTCAGCAGGATGATGCCCTGACCAACTGGATATAATTTTGAAGTTAACCCTGCTTTGATCAGGGGGTTGGACTAGGTGACCTTAAAAGGTTTCTTCCAACATACATTTTTGTGCTTTTCTGTGGTTATTAGATATGAGCTATGTTTTTTTCAGGATAATTATAAAGATGATATTAGATAGCCCTGAGGCAGATCTATTTTGGCATAAGAGTGATGGGAGTATATAATTAACTTCTAGAACAAGTTTTTATTACTATTCTTAAATAGATAATCAAGGACTTAGACTTATAGTCAGTTAGGGGGCTGAGATGTTTTAGAGCTAAAACAGCATGACTGTAGGTTATGAAGGAGGAGTAGATGTCTCTGGTGACTGGAATTTCTGCCACCTACCATTTGTTTCATTTTTGCTAACCCAGAGAAATTGGGAATGATAACAACCGTTTCAATTGTTTTGCTTACAACCCTGACATGTTAACCTATTTTCTGTTCACTTCTAATGTGCAAGGATACAGTATTCCTATAATTAATAGCTTTCAGAAAACTTTATCAACCTGCTTAAAGAACAGTTAATGAATTATCCTATCTAAGCTTTCATGTCTTTAATAAGTGGTTCACAAAAAGGTTAAGGACATTGTACTTCAGTTTTGTAGAGCTATCTCAAGGAAGTGACGGGCTAGTTTTGTTGACTGTCAAAAAAGGTGGAGGAAATGGACTTTTAATCAACCTTAAAGAAATGTGTCTACTGTTGCAAAGAAGTATGTGCACACTATTCACACTTCCCTTCCTTTTATCAACCTAAAAATGCTCTGTAGCTTATTACCAACTTATAAGTGGAGAGGGCATTTAAGAGATCAATAATATAGTAAAATTAATGTTTTAGAACCTTTCAGTGAAGACAGCATTCCCAAGCAGTTAAGAAGATCCCTGTTTTTAGGAGTCTGTGGTATTCACACCTCTAAGTTAGAGTTTCACCTCTAAGCTTTAGAGCATAAAGCTAGTCCTCCAGATGAGACACCCCATTGCCACAGTTGTTCTTTTGTTTGCAGAGAAACTGTAAGACCACTCCTGGGAGAGCTTCCATAATTTACCATAAGAGCAAAATAGAGCCTGTATTTCACAGAAGCCTCAGAAACTGTGTTTTATAGCAAGGGCACCACATTCAGTGAAGCATGTGGGTGTATCTTTGCACAACTTTTCCTTCTTTCCTTCTTTGAGTAGTGCAATCTCTTCATAAGTTTTTAGTAGGAGAAAAGAAGGTACAAACTAGCAACAGGACTTGCTTGAGTATGTTGTCCCTGGTTTTCTGCTCCTTTTGCAGAAATTCAGCTCAGTTAGTGGTCTAGTAAATTGTATCACTGAACACTTTTGCATGTTTGAAGATTCCTTGGTTATATTCTTTCATGAGTTGAACTACTATGTAGAGGATGAAGAAGCGAGGAACAAAAAGGAATGTCCATATTAGAAGCATTAATATATTTGGCAGGGTGAAGGAATGAAGTTTATTTAACTTAAAAATTGAAGACAATAGCACTGTTCAGTGACATCAAAAATAACTGGAAGAGTGCAGGAACAAAGCATTCTCGAAATGTACTTAGGGCAAGAAATAATGGAAGTAGACTGCAGCAAGGGAGTCTGAGATTAGATATTGAGAAATACTTTTAAACTGTAAAGATTGTGAAGCATTGAAATAGATTACCTGGGGAAACTGCAGTATTTTCAACTTTTGGAGGTTTTTTATAATAGATTAGACAAATATCTGACAGAAATATTTTATATATAGTTGATCCTGCTGGGAGGACTTAAATGACCTTGTAAGATCCATTCCAGCTCTCTTTTTCTGTTTCTTTGTAAATAGCGTGAATTGTGTAGACTTCTCCAGATGCTTGCTGAAACACAATTTTTATATATTATCTTTGTTGCCACATTCAAAAATTCTTTGTGTTCAAAAATGCAATGGATTATGTATTATGTTTTGTCATACGATGTTTGTTTGTTATATTTGGTGTTAGATATAAATACGAACAGTAAAGGAGTTTTTTTTTGGAAAACATGATTTAATATGTTCCAAGAATAGAAAGGAATGGATTGATTTTGTCAAAATTAATTTTTGGTTGGAAAAGTTACGGAAAATCCTGTACCTCTGATTACGTTTTATGGACTTTGATTAAAATTCCCTTAGATAAATATCATGGGAAAATTATAACATTGCAGTTCAAGCAGAGTTTCATTTTAATTTTAAACTTTGCTTTTTCTTGCCTTTTTTTTTTTTTGCTATGGTGTTTCATGATCTAAGTCAAAGCACAAAATATGACAGTAGTTTTTGACATGTCACAATGTGATTGACATGCCAAAATATGACATAATTGAATTTAAAAAACCCAAAAAACCCAAAGCATTTTGAAAATCAGTAAAAGCAACTTTTCCTAGTAGAGATTAGAGCATTTTCTTTTCCTGTTTAAATTCTCTCCTGATTTTTTTATAGTGAAACAGTTGGATGCAATGCAATGACATGATCTTGTTTTAACGCAACATTGTATATGTGTTATTGAAAAGAACTGTTCACTGAGCTAGGACATGGACTGCTAAACCTGTTCTTCAAAAATCAGTTCATCCTTTGCATTTCAATTTCCATGAATTGTATTTCATTTTCAGTTTCACCTTTCAGGCTGTCACTTTCAAATAAATCAGTCTCTTTAGCCTCCTTGAGAAGTATAACAGAATAGCCAATGCTGATGCTACAGGTGGAATAATTGAGAAATTAATAGTGTAAGCTAGTGAATGTGAACAAAGAGAACTTTAATAGTTAAATTGTTTATTTTATGAGTTTTCACTTATTTGCCACATGTTTTTAAGAAAACATTTGATTAAACATTAAATGTTGCAAGTAGAGTGTGAGGGATTTTTCTTATGGGCTCATTAGAGTTGCTCCCTTTGATTCTTTTCTGCAGATCATTAGTGTTGCTACATCTCTACACCTGACTCTAAAGATTACCACCTGGGTTTGTCAGGTTCTCAGTTTTATCAGGAAATGAAGCAATAGATAAATTTGTTCTTCAAAATTTGGTTTGCTTTTGTCACTTTGAAGTAAAGAACTAGGAGGAGCTAAGAGACTTTTGAACTTCTACTGCATCCATGTATGAAAAATTTCTTAGAAGGTGAGTCTAAGATATTATTAATAGTACAATAATCAATCTTTACTGTGAATTTTCTGCTGTACAGAAGCAAGATTATGCAGTAGTAGGTAATGTAATGGATTTAAGAAAATCCAGGAAGATTTGAGTGTGGCTGAATTAGTATCATTTTACATATTTAACAAATACATATTAGTGTGAAGTTGGCAATACAGATGTATGTTAAAGAAATAGTTGCAATGTATTAGAATAAGCAAGAGCATACAGTTCATTGCAAATAATATTTTAAAATAGTCTAAAAGTATGAATGTTTTCTGCTTGCTGGAATTACTAGAGACATAACTTTATTCTATAGGGGGGAAAAAGACAATGGATACCTTAGAGGAGGTTGTTGGTTTTGATGAGAAATGACGGGAGACAGATTAGATAAAAACAGCTTAGATCTTTGTACCTGAGATGAGAAAATAGTTTTCAGTAAATGTTGAGAAAATAAATAAATTTTTGTCCATTGTGTCTCACCATGCTCAGAATCAACCAATTCATTTGGGCTGTGTAAAGCCATTGTGCATTCTGGAAAGAAGAAAAGTACTGTCTTAGCGTGCAAAATACGATGTTAGAGCAGCAAATGAGGCAGTGGTCTAGGCAGTTGCGGGTTTTGTAATGGATAGAGTTGGCCATTTGGAGCTTCCTATATTTTGTGAAGTTTTCTCCTAATTTGTGACAGCTGCGGACCCACAGTCCTGGGTAAGAGCAGAGCAGGGGTGTTAAAGGAATCTTTCCGTGGCTGTTCTGTCCTTCGGGCCAGGAAATTGGAGAGCTTGGCAGCAAAGGTACAGTTACCTCAGTACCAGGTGCTATATATTCAAATATTGAAATCACTATACTAATGTGTGATTGTATATTGTGCAAATGCACATATTTTGCTAAATTTGTTTTGTGATAATGGCAGTATGTGTGCAGCTGCAGCACTTGTCTCTGCAGTGTGAGGAACGTACAAGGGGATTTTCTTCTTTTTTTTGTTTGGTTTTGTTTTTTAAAAGTACTGTGTGATGAAGTTGTTTTAATACCTCAACTCTCACAACTGCTAAACTGTGGCACAGAGTCTACTGCAGGTACAATGATTCCCTCATATGCTCTCAAATCAGCTGGTGAGTGCCTGGGCATTAACTAATATTATTATAAGTAGTAGAGGATGGGAAAGATCAGAAGGGGATAACAGTATAAAAATACACTGTTTATCAGTAGCTGTGTACTTTATCTTTTCTAAGTTGTGCTTGTTTAAAACTGAGTGCAATTAGAAAAGTAACTTGGAGGAGGAGGAAATCTTTGATTTACTTTTGCTGTATTTCTTAGAGTTGAGAGCCTAGTCTGGGGGGAAAAAGAACAGTTTTCATTTATATTGGCTTTGCAATGAAATACCTGTGGCAGTCCGAGGTAATAAAAGACCTGTAAAAGCCCATGCTTTAGTGATAGCACAGGTGTGAGGCTCACTGAGTGGTGAGGAGGTAAAAGTTACCTAGTGCTTTTCATTGCTTCATTTGGAGTAAGGAGCATGGAAAACTCCAGAGCTGCATTTTTAGAAACTGAGTACCTGGCACTCTCTGAAAACAAATCTTCCTTGTGAAATCTCATGGTGGGCAAATAAAAGTGTTAGATATATTTGATTAAGATATTCTAAAGTCACCAGTAGGCAAAGAGCAGCTTCACTTGATTTTTGAGAAATAAATATCTATAAAAGCACCTCACTTGGTTAAAATAGGTCCTTCATTTTGTTAACAAGCACAAATACAGTTTCTATAATTTTTCTAATAGTTTGAGGACCAGGAAAGTTCACAGATATAGTCTGACAGTATTTTGAGACATTTTCCCTTATGAAATGAAGATGTGACAGTTCATTGGCGTGATAAGGAAGACTAACCCTTCTGAAATGGTTCTTAATAGTTCATTTTAGATACTTGACCTTGGTGAAAATCTCATTTGAATCAGAACATTTAGAATTCTAAAATATTTGGAGAAAGGGGAAAACCTGTTACATCATAAACCGGTTTTCTGCTGTCTCTCAGAGAGAAAATGAAAAAGCCATTTGAGAAGACAGATGCCCTTTTTCAGGCTTGAATTTGTTGCCCACATTTGCAAACCATAAAAGTAATGTTTATTCAAACAAACATTGAGACAAAAGCACAATGACATTGTGGTAATGAGAAAAACGGAGGGATTTTTTTTTTTTTTTAATGGAATAATGTGAAATAAGATCTCATATACCACACGTTTTCTAACTAACTATATGTATGGATTCTAGTTGGTTCCCAATACTACTTTTTTTTTTCTGCTTTGTTAAATTATGCAGTTAAAACATATTAACTAATTGCAATATCAAGGTCTGTTGGCTGATAACTTCTACTTATGTCTTTACAACCCTTGAGAGGAAGGAGGTTGTGCTGTAGCTGAGAAAGTCATTCATGTTGTAATAAAATGTAGTGGTGCATACATAACCATATATCCTAAGGTGAAAATCATGTGCTTGTCTCATTTTCCTATTGCTATGTACAGCACTTTTTGTACATAATTTCAAGTTGGCTGAGATCCAGGCCTAATATAGAGTCATCACAACTGAGAAGCTGATGTTGAACTATTGGGATCAACCACAGGAGGTATTCCGAGAGTTTTGGTGCTATTGGAGAAAGAAAAGCAAAGAAAGGAGAAGGTACCCAGGAATGTTGTCAGTTTTGTGATGCATGCATTTAAATAAAATGTAACATCTGGCTGATTGCCAAGCAGTTCATTGGGCAGATGCAGGATTATTTTAGCACTGCAGTTATGCCAGGCTTTATTATTTTTTTATACTCCATTTAATTTACGAATAGGAACATTTGTGAGAACTTCACTAAATTAACTTTGAGGGAGAATGTGGATTTTAGGATAGTTTGCAGGTTCTGATCATTTTTGCTCTGCAGTGCGTGCAGCTTTGCAGCATTAGTATTGTGTAGTGCTTAAAAAAAACAGCCCACTATTTGTGAGTATAGCTATAAGAAATCCTTTTAAAAAATGTAAATGGAGATTTTGTGTATCTGTGTGGGACTACAGTAACACATCTCTCACTGACCTTCTCAAAAAGCAGAGTTCTGCCACAAGCTGTGCCCTGGCTTGTATAAGGCCTCATGATCTTCTACAGTAAAAAGGCATGGTTATTTCTGATGCAGAGTGGCAGAATCTTGCCACTAGAAATGAAACTAGTATCATCACCTCTTTGTTTGCTAAGATATTCCCTTTGACATTGATCTTTACACTTTAGCTGCAGCAGAAAAATGGCAAAGGCTACACAGGAGGAAATGTCACTCGGCTGCTATGGAGCAAACCTGGACTGATGACATGGGTTTAAGAATTGAGTTCAGAACTGAGGTGCTCTGTTTCACCACCCCCAAGGATGTGGTGGCTGGGTGCTTTGTTGAACTACAAATATTGTCCTAAAACACATAGGGGAAGGAGAAGCTGCAGCAGCTCTACCAGTGCTAGGTCAAATAAAGCGGCCTGTTTTCCTGTGCTCAGTATCATGTGAAACATGGGGCCAGTTCTCTCTCCAGTGAAAATTATTTGTGGGAGTCGACTGATGTATTTCAGATTGCCTGAAGATTACAGGAAGACTGAAAACAAGTATTCTGTAGGGCTTTTACTTTCCTTCTGTCGACACCAACCACTCCACCTCCAGTCTCACAACCACAATAGCCAGTTGTCTTACCAAACCAAGCTATCAGAATAGCTTTTTTTTTTTTTCCTCATTTCAGTGGAATGCCATAAAACAAAATAAATTTAGATCATTTCTGAAGGCAGGAATCAGCAAAGATTGGCTTTGGCACCAAATTTTCCTGGTCCTTATCTTACCTTTGCATTATCTTTTCCTAACCATGCATCATGCAGTTGGCCTCTTGCAATATCTGGGGAATATGCATGGCAATGTACACTTACAGGTCAACCATATCCTGTGCTGCATCAAGAGAAGCATAGCCAGCAGGTCAAGGGAGGTGATTCTGCCCCTCTGCTCTCGTGAGACACCACCTGGAGTACTAAATCCAGTTCTGAGGCCCCAAACATTAGAAGGACGTGGACCTACTGGAGCAAGTCCAAAGAAGGGCCACCAGGATGATCAGAGGACTGGAGCACCTTTTCTATGAGGACAGACTGAGAGAGATTAGGCCGTTCAGCCTTGAAAAGAGAAGGCTCTTGGGAGACATTATAGGGACCTTCCAGTACCTGAAGGGAGCCTACAGGAAGGCCAGTGAGGGACTTTTTACAAGGGCAGGTATTGATAGAACGAGGAGTAATTGCTTTAAACTGGAAGAGGGTAGGTTTAGATTAGATATTGGAAAGAAATTCTTTCCTGTGAGGGTGGTCAGACACTGGAACAGGTTGCCCAGAGAAGTTGTGGTTGCCCCCTCCCTGGAAGTGTTTAAGGCCAGGCTGGATGAGGCTTTGAGCAACCTGGTCTAGTGGAAGGTGTCCCTGCTCATGGCAGGGGGGTTGGAACTAGATGATCTTTTAAGGTCCCTTCCAACCCAAACCATTCTATGATCCTACGAATAGGATGGATGGAATGTCAGTGGCACAGAGGCTGTTTCAGGCACAAAGGAGTTTGAAGGGGACCCATACTGAGATCTAACAAGGCTGGGGGAAAACTCCATAACTATAATGCTGTAGTAAAGGTCTGGGTTGTTTCAGAACATGTTGGCATGTGGCTGATATTGAGGGTTATTTGGAGTCTTTTATCCTAAGATAATTTGAATATATTTTAATGCATTATTTTATTAAATGGGCAAGCCTGCCTTTCAATGTTTAGGGAGTTGTGTTGCTCTCTAGCAGGAATCTGACTTCAAAACAGAACTGTCTGCTCATGAATAATAGAAGGCAGGAAAAAAGTGATACCAGATGAGAAATGAATAGTTGTTTTAAAATTTTTTTAAAAGTCGGTGCTAGTGATCTAGTCTGAACTGGAAGGCACAAAAATCTCTTGTGCCATTCTGAGCTAGAATATCAGTTAGTCCACACAATGAGCTGATTCCACAAGAATTTTGGTACTCTGAGTTCTGATTTCAAAACCCTATATTCATTTCTCAGAAGGCTTCATAAGTTCTAAACCAGATGATGTATTTGGAGCCAGGAATTAAAATGTAATGCATTTTCTTTGAAAACTGGAGCAGGACTAAGTGTGATAACTCTTCTATTAGACTGGCTCTTGAGGATGTTAAGTTTCCTGAGCACTTTGAATGAAGGTTATTTTTTAAAACTAATATTCAGTCACTTTTAGCAGCTATATCTTTAATATCAATAAGAAATGACTTGGAAAACTGCTGTGAAAACTGAAAACAAGGGCTTTGGACGTTTTGTCTGCTTCAGTGAACTATAGATTGATTTCTACAGCTCATGCCTGCTGAATGCTGCAGGTAAAGAAATATTGCAAAAAGAATCAGCAGTAAGTATGAGAGGGGGTTTGGTAAGAAGATTTGACTTATCTTTGTCCTCAGTAACATAAACCTTAGCTCACTTGTATTAGTGTTTCTGTCTGCTTTGCAGTCTTTTTTCTCAGTATGTATATTCATATTTAACCTCCTATTATTCTGAATTACTGAACACTTCCAAGTAGCTTAATTCATGCCTGTCCTTCACTATTCCAATACAGTTACCAATACAGTTTGTTCCCATCACTTTTAATAATGTTAATAGGCTGTTGCTATTGTGTTTGCTGTTCTACCTTATATGTTTATTTTGGAGTATATTTCCTTTGTGAAATAGTGAAGGCATAGGGGACTGAATATATAAACTTTTTGCTACTAGTGTAAGGTTCACTGTAATTAAATGGGAAAAGCCTTTTTATAGGTATTTCAATGGAATGTAAAATCCACAGTGGCAGTATACAAACACAGTTGGGTTCAGCTGAGGCTTTGTGACTTACTTTTCAAACACAACACTAGTAAAAAGATGGCCAGCTGAAATTTGGATTAGCTGGACTCTGCAATTTTTAAGCACAGAGAGTTTAAATAGAACTGGATTCTTGAGGAAAATACGATTGTATTGTTGAAAATCATGAGAAGTGTAAGCAAGGTGAATAAAGAATCATTCATTTATTCATTCACTGTTTCGTACAGTACTTGAATGGGGGTTATATGTCAGGGAAAAGTCCATGAAATCATCTCAGAGGGTGTCTAAAGAAACAAACAAAAAAAGTCTGTAGGCAGTGGGACTGCTCCAGGAACTTTTGTAGGCAACGAGTTAAAGTGAGTTCCAAAAGCGGGGCTTTTTTGTACTCATCTTGGTATACTCCCTATCACCTGAGGGGGAAGCAGCACAAGGAAAAAGGTAAATCTGCCCGTTAGGCAGTAAGGTGGGGAGTAAGTTAATGCTTTTATCCAATTTATGTGCCATAACCAGATCTAAACTATCTATAGCATATTTTTCAGAGTACTGTGCTAATTCCTCTTTAAAATCCATTCAAAAATCTATTTGGAGACAAATGAGGCCTATGAAAAGATGGCAGGCTCTGCAACCAGCTAGTGTGCTGAATAGGTTTGTATGAATTTGAAAGAAGAGTAAGAATGGGAATTGAATAATTGGAGGGGTTCTTGTGTGTGTTGTGGTACATATATTTTTGATGTAGAGTCTGGTCCTTGAACCTTGTAGATGGTAGATGGTGCTTTGCTTTATGAATGGCCTGGTTATCCCCCGGGGGATGAGTAATGCTGTTTGTCAGAGTGGCAAAATCTAGTTCCTTGAATCCAAAGGTGACATATCTTGTTTACTTTATCACTGCTTCCTTTTGTAATAGATCTGAAAGTTCAGCTGTTGCAGAAAAGTGACAAATGGTTGGTGCCCTGTGTCTGTGGAAACTATCTGGGAGCCTTTGTAAAGGCTGGTGAGGCTGTACCTGGTAAAGATGTAATCTCATGAATAGCAGAGCAATTGCAATCTGAGAGGCAGAATAGAAAACTTAAAAAATAAAAGAAACATTGGAGAATGCCCGATGAAATCGGATAAAGATGTGATTTATTTCATATGGAAAAGAATAAGATGCTGACCTTTGTGTTTGGCTGCAGGCTTGCTGAAGTGTTTTCAAATGAACAATTTTTTTTTCTTTTTCTTTTTTTTTTCTTGGGACCTGGTGTTTCTCAAGAGGTGTGTCTGAAATTAAACGTATTGGATCGTTCCTCCTTACTGCTTTCTTACAACATTTAGAGGAAAGGTAAATGCAGGTGCAGTAAAGGTCATGTTTTAATTTCACTCTCATTTCTCCAGCTGTTTTGAGAAATAACATTTGTACAAACTCTTATTTTTAAAAAATAAAATATAATTTTCAATTATGTATTTTAAGATTCTGAAAAGTCCATGTAGTCTTTTTCAAATGTGCCGGATTTCATTTTGGTCTGAACAGAGTTTTAAGTAACGTCAGCTAAAGGAACCAGAAGCATAACATTTCTACCAAAAGACCTACAAGATACCTTTGCAAATAGATTTCAAGAGGTGTATGTTAGTTTTTTATATGTTTAAAAATGTTTTATGAAAAATTTGATCCTTGAATTTTTATAATAAAGAAGCTAGCCTGAGTTCCGCTGCTCTTAACATGCAGCAGCAAGGAGTGGAAGCGTGGTCTTAAGTTATATTTAACCAAACTCACTTAAGTACTAAAAGGATGTTAAAAAACCATCCAAATAAAAACCAAATAAAGCACACCACCACCTCCGCCCCCAGCACAAAAAAACTCTGAGTTGTTGACAAAAACCATTTCCTCAGCTGAGGAAGGAACTGTGGATGAGCGCATTTAAATTATTCTACCTAAATAGTAAAAAGGCAGAGTTAAAGAAACCTAAGACAGAAGGAAGGTAGAAATTAAGGCACCAGTAGGGTGGGTGCTCTCTGCAAAACAGAGTTGTCTTGAAAGCATTCAGAGAGAGCACAGAAAATGGCCCACAGCTGTAAAGAGCTGCTGTTTTGAGTGTTCCTCTTAATTTCCTGGCTGAAGCCTAGTTCCCTGCGGAGTATGGTGGAAGAGACTGAAAACCTTGGGAAGTTACAGGAGAGATCAGTGGCTTTGTACAGCAAGGACCTCTCTGTATTAACAGACATCACTGAGTGTGGAAGGTCAGGGTCAGTCGCACTGGCAAGTGATGGGCATAAATCCAATTTAAGTGGGCTTTAAACACTTTAAAACCTCGCTCTGAGGTCTCCTGTAGCTTACTTTTTAAAACTGAAATTACATGTTCATTTACACTTGTGGCATTGGGAAAACAGATCATCATTAATACCTCCCTAGATATTTAGAATTAGCCACTAACTGTTTGAAACTTTCCAGCGTATTATGTAGTTACCATTGCTATTGAAGACGGCACATTTCTGCATAAGAATCTGCAAGTGTATTTTGTGTTTAATCATTTTGATGATTGGCATGGAGGTGGGCTTTTCAAACAAAGTGTAGACTGTACATCTCTTGAAATCTATTTGCAAAGGTATCTTGTAGGTCTTTTGGTAGAAATGTTATGCTTCTGGTTCCTTTAGCTGACGTTACTTAAAACTCTGTTCAGACCAAAATGAAATCCGGCACATTTGAAAAAGACTACATGGACTTTTCAGAATCTTAAAATACATAATTGATTTTTTTTATTATTATTTTTTAAAAATAAAAGAATCTTCTTTAAAAATAAAGCTCTACTCCATGTAAAACTAAATTAAATTGATAAATCTTTCTACCAGAATAAGACAAAGCATATTTTATTCATGCAGCAAACTGCTATTTTACACTGGTGCAAATAAAACTACATGTGAACTAACAGCTGCTCTCACAATCTGCTAAGGGAGCACAGCTGGAAAAATCTGCAGAACATTTTTATATTTAAATCAAACATAAACTAGGAAAGCATTAAGTACGGCACATACAATAGCATGAATGTTTACAAAGGGTTTCCCATGCTATACAGAGGGGAAAGTACTTCTGGTTTTAGGCTGTCTTCTACAAAATATCCAGCCAACCCATAATTTCCAAGGTATTTGTTCCTACCTCAAGCATTTCACTGTGTGTCAATACAATACAGGTGTTTTACTGGGCTTGTACAAGCTTACGTTTTGTCTGACGATATGAATGTGAGTACCATTTTGACTTGAGGTTGTGTTATGTCCTTCCTTTGAGTAAGATGTTGATCTTGGATGGCCAGCAGGTACTCAAAGAAATCCTTATGTCAACCCTAAGAAAAGATATATATGACTCAGAGAAGTCAACAAATCTGTCAAGCAGATTTGCTGCTTGTTTTGTTGTTTGAGAAGAAAAACTGCATAGTTCAAACCCTTGAGGAAAGCTATGAAGGCTGGATCTGTTTCTGAAGGGGTGAGGAAGAGTTACACCTTGAGCATTAATAATGTTAGGGGTAAAGTCAGAAGTGGCATCTTTTGCCTTAACTAACCAAATAAATAAAACCTGAAAATCACTCAGTCATAAACTGGGAAATACAAGCCTATAGTACCTATCTTAATATTTTTCTGCCCCTCAAAAAATCCTTTCTTGTCACCAGAGAGAGATAAAACTGTCAGTCACCCTTGACCATAACTCTATATTAGCATGACCGTTTTGACTGACAAATGCTAGTTGTTCAGCATGGGAAATTACGAAAAGGGAACCATCAGAGATGGGTAGTTAAATGTATAAGCTTCAGAGGTCATAAGACCAGTTGGTAAAAGTGAAGTCAGCATAGTAAGCCTTTGCACACTGGGGATTTAATGAATAAATATTTGTGGAGTTGCTGAAGGCAGAATAGACCAAAGCGTAAAGTCATTTCAATCCTTGGGGAAAAAAAAAAAAAAAAAAAAAAAAAAAAATTAGCTGTTTCTCTGAGCTGGAGTCTTCATCATGTTATGCTGTAGCAGATGAGCACAGATACATTTGCATGTAAGATATGGTATAAAAGAAATGTAAAATGGTATATTTGAAGTATTGTAAAGCATTGTATTGTTATGGCTAAGAACTCTATGGCACGTAATTGGTTATGCTTAAGTATTTACATAACTTCCAGCAGCAGTTAAGAGTTTTAACTGAAAGAAAATGATCTTTCTAGTGCTTTTAAAGATTTACCTTTGGTTGGTTTTTTTTTTTTTTCTTTAATATACTGCATAACATTTAGCTCTTTATAGGTTCAAATGCTTGTTTTCCTTTTATAGATCAGTACTCTAAGTGACTATAAATGCTGAAAGGGACTGATTCAGTAGAGCATCCGAACAGGTATATGTAAACTTCGCTGCATCAGGAGCATTGCACAGAGAACTACGATTCCGTTTAGTTCAAATAGTTCAAAAATTATTATTTGAAGTCAGTGTCTGATGCTCAGGGCCAGTTCTGTCCCTTGAACCAGGAATTATTTCTTTTTATATTAAGGTGTGAAACAATTGCATTTCTTCTTTGCAGTTTGTTCAGTGGCCATGGTAGTATGGCATTTCATCTACTTCTATGTCCTTTGTTTGTTTTGGTGTGCCTTAATTAGTTATAAATAGCATTTATTTATGTTCATGCCTAGTAATTCCTATGCTTCCAGGTTAAGTGGAAAGATGCCAGATTTGGTCTTTCTATGGAAATAGCCATTAGCATGAGTCTACTGGTTACAAAGTTATATATTCTGGAATATAGCTTTTAGGGAACAGAGATATGCCAAGAAATTTTGCAAGGACAGGAAAACTTACTAATGGGATGAAAGTTAAAATGCCTCCTTCTGTGGTGAAGAGGAGTGTGCTTTTTCTGGATGTCTTTGATTTGTCATTAGGGTCTTTATTCTTTTCTAACTTCTTTAGCTTGTAATTAAAGTTTTATTTTTATTGCTTAAATACTGCTTTAATTTCCAGTTAAAACAAAGTGAGTATAGATGTAATGAAGCATTATCTGCAGAGTGATTTTGAGTTATAAATTCCTTTTTTTTGAGACACCACAACATAGTGTTTATTTTACTGTGCCATACTTTTATCTATATTAAAAACCATCTGTTCCATAACATTTCATATTCATGCATTGCTTCCTGAATAAGAGGCTAACTTTGTTATTAAAAAGGACAGCCAAAGCATAAGAAACCTAGAAAGGTGACCACAATGAAAAAAAATATTAGCAATTTCTATAGTCACATTAAACAAATGCAAATAAATTGCTTTGTCCGTGTGTTCCCCCCACATAGATTACAGCTTTCTCTTCTGTGGGTATGTAAATGCAAGATGAAACAAACTAGCAATAATTGTGGAGTGTATAAAAACCATTTAAATGCCCAAAACTTTCCTTATGGTACTGATGTGTCCCTAAACTCTACTTCTATATCAAATAATTCCACCGAACTCTGACTTACAAAAGTGACTAGAAAAATTTTAATTTTAATGAACTAGACTTGTTAAACTAGAATTACTTAAGCTATTTACATTGCAGTTGGCTGTACTTATTGTAGCTCTGAACTCCCAGAAATGCCAATGAAACCCTGTGCTGCTTTACTGAGAGTTCTAATGTTGTTATGGCTTGTGTTGATTATCAGCTGTCAGCTGTCTTAGTTACTGAGAGTGCAATGTATTTTCATCCTACTTAATTCTGGGGAAAGAGAAAGGGTCAATGATGTCTGATACAGAAACAGCTTTCAGCCATAAGAGAGAAATGAAAGGTGCAATTTTTTGTGAATTAGTCAGATAAATAGTTGTCAAATGCAGATTTGAAGTTGGCTGTTTGGAGTGTGGGTTGGTTTTGTTTTGTTTTAATTTGAGCTTGCAATCAGGTTTATACTGTTTGAAGTAATATCGCAGTTATTTGTTAACTAAAGCATTTCAGTACTTTACACATTGTTTTGGTGTTTTTTTTGCATTGAAAAATTGACTGCTGTACCATCCTCCTTTACACTTCACAGTCAGAACAATAGATACATTATTTTTAAAACAATCCATTTAATGCAGATTACTCCTGGAGGATGAAGATAATTTCATGTTGAAATTGCATAGACGTGTATGATCAGAAAGGAAAAATAGAACAAAATAATTTTTCATTAAACTAGCCTTTCCTTTTAAAGTGACATTTTATTTCAAGAGAAAAATTGAAGGCTATTAGATATAAAAGAGTAACTGGCTTATTTTGGTACTGACATAGAAAACAAAACTGTTTCAGAAGTTAAAATTGAAGGTATAGAATTAATGGTGTGGTGACTCTTGACATCTTATTCTGGCAAAGGTGTACTAAAATGTATTTGTTGTAATTATTATTACATTCTGACTTCATTTTGAAAGGTGTTTTTTCTTCACAAGCTACCTCACATTCTGATGCAAGATGGAAACTTTTTCCAATCAGATTTTACAGGGGAAAATAGAGAGTTCTTCTTAAAAAAAAACCCTAAATGGTGATAAACAAACAGTTGTGTGAGATTTAAATGAGCTGAAGATACCTGAAAGTGGCACAATACAATTAAGCCTAAAATATATTTTTTTAAATGTAGAATAATTTTTCTCTGTTTCCAGTGCACAGAAAGCAAATCAAGAATATACATTTTGTATGTGTCCATTACTTTGAGCAATATTAAATAGTTTTGAGACATTTCTAGGGGAAACATCCCATACCGCAACACTAGCAGAAATTAAAGATAGGGATTTGTTCTAAAAGCAGATGCGCACATTGATTTTAAGTTTTTGGAAAATATTCAGTGGGAGTGAATGATGCATCTTTCACATTTGTCTTTTGCAAGTAAATAACAAACAAAAGGGAAATTATTCTGCATGCAGAACTTAAGTTTTTGAAGTTTAGCTCCTGCATCAGTAGCTAAATGACATGCAAGTTAGTTTTCTTGAAGATGACCAAGTGAAGTCTTGGGACTTCATTGCTTCAGATGAAAACAATAGTGTTCCCACCTCCTTTTCTTAGATCATGAAACAACTCAGGAGCTTGTCTGTGCCTCAGACCAATGGGATTGGAATGCAAAGTGCTGTACGGGGTTCAGTTTGTAGGTATCGTGTACAAAGGGAATGAGTTAAATCACTAGTCATTATCATCCAGTTGAAGCTTCAGGTGATTTCCAGAAGGCAGTGTGTGCTGAGATGCTCTCCAGCTTTCTTTTAGTGTAGGTAACTTCTCTGTGCTCCCACAAGGCTAGTTTTAGAGAATGCACAGCAACAGAATGATAAAAGATATTGCAAGAGCTGGGTGTACGCTGCCTGTCATGTTCACAGGAGCATACAATGTGCGGTGCTAACAGAAGCTTCCAACTAACTGCAAGCAAACCAGATTTAAAATGTGGTACTTAGGAAAGAGACATAAGCATCTGGGTTTGGTTTTGAAAGAATGTATTAAGCAGGAGTGAGAGTAAAAAACAAGAGCAACAACAGCAACCTTTGGATAAAATATATTAGTATAATTAAAGGACATGAATTATGAATATGCAACATCATAAACAGTAAGAGAGAAAAAGGACTTATGGGCCCTCCAGAGGCAGTGTTGGCATAATTGTAGGTGCAGATATCATGTTTTATCATGGTTAATGTTCTACATAGAAAAGAATCATAGGATGTAAGAGAAGGGAGGAGTGCCCCCATTTATTTTGTGATTACCAGTTGTTCTGAGATAGGTGGATTTTTTTTTTTCTTTTCACAAATGTTAATAGAGTTTGGACTTCCCAGTTTAGCCCTGCCTCAACAAACCAAATATGTGTAGAGAGGCTGGTGCATTAGTGTGGTGTTGGTTTGGTTTGGGGTTTTTTAATAAAAACTGGAGGCTACAATATATTTTCAAACTTTTCACATTTTTTTCCACATTTTTCCCCATCTTCACCACTCTGCAGCAAAATAGGAAACCCGACCATGCCAAGGAGGCCTTTATACTAAGGATGTTCTGTGCTTCCTTTATTGGAGAATCAAAATCAGTCAGAGAAATTAAGAATGAGGTTATACACTTTATATAATTCCCATTTACTCCTTTATATAGTCATTCTCCTTAATTTTAATTTTTTTCTTTAATATCTGTCTTTCTTAATCAAGACAATGGTTGTCCACAAAAGATTGCAATGTTAAATTAATCTGCAAGATTATATTATGATTTGTTGCTCATATTTACATCAAGTCTTATACCAGTGCATGATATTTTCATTTGAAGTAAGCATCTGGCATAAATCCAGGAAGGCAGAGTGCCAAAACCAATGTCATTCTAATAGGGTATGAGAGCAATTTCTTCTCAGATTGCTCTTCCTTTTCTTGGTCTTTATCATTCATTTATCTCCTGTTTTGATTCTTTTCTTTTAGTGATGGTTTCTGTGTTGCCTTCTTAACTGAAAATAAGATAAACATTGAAATTAAACTTTTTAAGACTTCTTGTCATGGTCAAAAAGCAAACTTTTACAATTACCAGCAAAAAATACTGTCTATAACCACAACATAGACCTCGTACTACGCTTCATAGGCTTTATGTGGCCAATGTTTAACAAGCACTTTGAATGTCAAGCTTTGTTTATACCTAAGGGCCTCCTGGTTTCTTAATGTGATACAGTTAATTATGTGAAGTGTTAGAAAGCGCACAGTTCTGTTCAAGGACTTGCTTTTTTGTCTTCCTTGCAAGTATGCTGTGTGCTGTACTCAGCTCTCAAATAAAGAGGAATAAAGGTGTTATAGGAAAGCAGTCGTGTACAGTTCATTGTCAGATCTCCATTTAAAAAGGAGGAGCAAGCTGGTTCTCTCTGTTCCCAGAGATATAATTGGGAATGTCTCAGAATGAAATTTACTTGGCAGAGGAAAGTCGTGTATTCAGCTTTGCCTTCTCCCAAATGTGTGTGATGGCATCCTGTGTGATTTACTTTTGTTTCATTAGAACAGATTTATTAGAGGTGGGACATCAGTGGGACATCTCTGATGAGACTGATTTGGCATAGCGAGAGTGAATGAAGATGACTGTGGCCTAATTGGAACATTTTAATGAAGAATTCCACTTAATGAAGATGCATTCAACAAATGCCAAGGGGTAAAAGTGCAATTAACCAAATCTTAAATAAGCATGAAATTCTAGACTTTGGCCATTTAATGTAGTTTTCCAAATAAAGGTTAAAGGAAATAAAAGCTTACTTTTGGGTGGGGTTTTTTTGTTTTTTATTTACTTTATTGAATGTGTGTATATGTATATATGTGTGGATATATACGTATCTAAGTGCTTGAAATATCCAGTTGCCTCAGTCAGGACAATGGCTGTCCCCTGAGGATTCTGTCTGAGTTTGTGTGATTACGGGGTTACTTATTTATTTATTGAAAAGTGTAATTAGTGCTGAATGACTCAAGCATATTTACAATTTGTTGAGTCCCAGTGCACTTACCAAAAAAACAACAGAAGAGTCAGTCATTTATCAAATGCTGGGCAAAAGCTCCAGCTGTGGTGAAGCATGTGGAAATGACACAAAACTGGCCATAATTATCAGATACTTCCACTTCAGATATTTTGTAGTTTATATAAAGTGGATCTTAACCAGCCCTGTTTGGGGATTTTCAGAAACAATACGTCATTTTTCCCTCTTTTTTGAAAACAGTGGGTAAGCTATTTAGACTGACAAAGTATGCTACGTATCAAAGTATGGCAAGAGCCTCAGTGAGCAGGTTGAAGTGCAGTATGTTAGAACAATTGTCCTGAAAATCATATAAATAATTAATATAATGTAGATTTATTTGAATACATTACTTTTCCTGTAGTGTGCCAGCACCACTGAGGGCCATGGCGCTCTTTAGTAAGAAAGAGCAACTATGCAAAAGGTCTAGGTGTTGAGGTGTATTGGGTTTGTGTGGCAAGGTTTTGGTAGCAGGGGGCTACAGGGGTGGCTTCTGTGAGAAGCTGCTGGAAGCTTCCCCAGTGTCTGACGGAGCCAATGCCAGCCGGCTCTAGAATGGACCCACCACTGGCCAAGGCCGAGCCCATCAGCAATGGTGGTAGCACTTCTATGATAATGAATTTAAAAAGGGGGAAAAGTTGATGCACAACAGCAATTGCAGCTGGGAGAGAGGTGTGAGAACATGTGAGAGGAACAACTCTGCAGACACCAAGGTCAGGGAAGAAGGAGGGGAAATAGGTGCTCCCGGCACCAGACCAGCCATGCCCCTGCAGCCTGTGGTGAAGACCATGGTGAGGCAGACTGTCGCCCTGCAGCCTATGGAGGGCCATGGTGGAGCAGATGACCACCTGTAGCCCATGGAGAACTCCACACCAGAGCAGATGGATACCCAAAGTAGGCTGTGATCCTGTGGGAAGCCTGTGCTGGAGCAAGTTCCTGGCAGGACCTGTGGCCCCGTGGAGTGAGGAACCCATGCTGGAGCGGGTTTGCTGGCAGGACTTGCGACCCTGTGAGGGACACACACTGGAGAAGTCCATTCCTGAAGGACTGCATCCAGTGGAGGGGACCCATGCTGGAGCAGTTCATGAAGAACTGCAGCCCATGGGAAGGACTGATGTTGAATTTCATGGAGGACTGTCTGTGGTGGGAGGGACACCATGCTGGAGCAGGGGAAGAGTGTGAGGAGTCTTCCTCCTGAGGAGGAAGGAGTGGCAGAAGCAACATGTGATGAACTGACTGCAGTGCACATTCCCTGTCCCCCTACACCACTGGGGAGGGAGGAGGTAGAGAAAATTGGGAGTAACATTAAGCACAGAAAGAAGGGAGGGGTGGAGGAAAGGTATTTTTTTCAAAATTTAGTTTTATTTCTCATTACCATACTCTGATTTTGGTTAGAAATTAAACTAATTTCCTGACGTGAAGTCTGTTTTGCCTGTGATGGTAATTGGTGAATGATGTCCCCCTGTTCTTATCTTGACCTGTGAGCCTTTTGTTATATTTTCTTTCCCCTGTGAAGCTGGGGAGGGGGAGTGACAGAGCCGCTTTGGCCGGCACCTGGTGTCCAGACAGGGTCAACCCATCTCATGAGAGCATGATCAGACTTGTGGGGAACAGCACTATGACCTTCTCTGTGCAGTTTTGTTATACTTTGTTCCTTTTTTTCCATAGAGTAATACCAAGATAAAGGTAGCATCTCTCTCAAATTGAAAATATTTGCATTATAATGTTGTGGGAACATCTGTCTAATTTAATCTCCTGTTAATAATTGAACTAAAATCTAGTGCTCTGTAACTTCGATGGTATTGTTAGTTGCTAGCTGCACCTGCAATGTGATGGGAACTGCCAATGTAATCAACTATATACTTTGACAAATAAATTCAGATAGAATAGAAAAGGAGTCATGAGTTCATGTGAATTTTCCTATTTGTATCTGAGAATTCCTCTGTCTTGGTACCTTTAAGCTTGTTTTAACAGGTCAATTTGATAGGAAGGCAATAATGTAATTTCTCTAGATGCTGAAGAGAAAAAAATGTAGTGCTTTTGATTGAGGAAGTGCTGTTTGTAGAGATAGAGTCTGGGTGAGTGGTTATCTCTGGGAAACCAGGACCACTCACCCATGAGCCCTGGGGTGATGCTCAATGTGGAAGACCAGCACATAACCACTGTTGCTGGTGGTTGATTCGGTATGTAAAAGACTTTCATTTTGGTGATCATTTGTTGCTATATCAGCGGCAAATATTTGTTGCCAGATACCACATGTTCCAGGGAAGCATGTGTGCTTTGAAACCAAAGAGGGTGAGGGATGGTGAAGGGAATAAGGCAAAAAGGTAGGTGTGATTCTTCTGGTCAAGGACTGACTTCACTGTTCCCATGACAACAGAGCTCCATGCTCTCCTTAGGCAGCTGCTGATTACACTTTGAATTTTATTTGCATTCATGATTAAGGAGGAGTATAAAAGGACTGAGGTAAAGAAATAAAAAAGCAATAAGCGGATAAAAGATATTTCAATTAGTGCTCCTCAGAAACTTTAATTAAAAAAGTAGAAGAAGGGGGAGGGAATGAAACAGAGATGAAAAATGATGGTAAAGTTTTATAAATTTTTATTCAGTGGGTGAATTACCATATAAGGATTGCTAGCTTGACCATGAAGTTCTTATATTTCATAGCTTTATGTCATGTGAAAAGTAGAAGTTTCCTTCATTATAGGGAGGACTACTGTGCTTCCATATAAAAACTTCAATCTAAAACTGTATTTAAGTGAAGGATTTACAATATGTTAAAACATCTTGGGTTTTTCAGACCTGACTCTTCTTTTCACAAGCCTGCTCTGATAATACATGTTGCCCTGGCTTTTTAGTCTGTTTTATTGTCTTGCATTATTTTTATCAGTCATACATATCAAGTGTATGCTACATGTTTATGTGTGTATAATATATATGCATTTATTACACCCATGTAAAGAGCAAGAGGCTACCACTGAAATTCAGAAGCAAAGGCAGTTTACAAAAGTCTCTTCTCCTACCCTTAATAATTGATATGCAACTCAGTCAAATTTCTGATGTCATTGAAACAAAAAGCACAATTTGGCATTTCAGACATACTTTGGAGTAGGCAATTGTGAACTTTTTTAGATTCTTTCCAATAAAATAGAACTTTGTAAAAGTCCAACAGTAAGCAAACAGTCCCTTGCTTTCCAAGAAAAGGGAGGTTGTTGATAGGAATAAATTTAACAAAGGAGGAGAGTTTAGCTATTGCCTTCAGTTTTATCTATGGATCTTCATCTTCTTCCGTGTGTTGAAGCCTAGTCATAAAAAACCCTGCATTTTTCATGATAATTGCTATGTTTGTATAATATCATTAATAACACCAAGTTAAACAATTGTAAAGCGTTGCAATAATATATAATAATACAGCTAATTAATACATTTATTATTACTGAACTTCTACAGGATTTGTCATGTCCAAACACAGAAACCTGACTCTAAACAGCTTTGTTGTCTAGTTTCTGTTTCTATCTGCTTTTGTCTGTCGAGTATCTCTCTAGTCACAAACCTTCCAGACAGCAGTTATTGTCATGGCTATATATGCCATGGGGTGAACCAAAGTGGCACTAGGGAAGTGGGACATTTCTCTTTCTTAATCAAATACATGTGGAGAATTAGGTGGTCAAGCAGTGAGGCAGCCTGCAAATATTCATGCAGAAGAAGGGAAATTGGGGTCTTTGTACCCATATTTTGCCCTAAGTCAAGAGGAATTTGACTGTGTATATTGTTTACAGTCTTGTCTATATTTCTAGCCTGCTAGAGCACTATCTGTTAATAGAACCAGCTGGTTTTAGATCACAAGTTTCACCTGGGTGGACAGTTGTGGCTGTTTGGTTAAGTGATCATGGTTAACAGGTGTTCATAGTATCTGATATGTTGCAGTAAATTTTTAAGCTTTCCTGCCAGCTGGTGGAAATGTTCTTTGGAATGATGTATGGCAAAGGAGGCATAGGCTAATAGAAATAAACACACATAAGTATCTAACCTCTAGGTAAATATACACAAAAGTAGTTCTACAGATTTTCTTGAAACTTTGAAATTGTTATCATGTTTCAAAATTAAAAGTGATGCATTTCAATATTAGCTGTTAGAGTAAGAGGTATATAAATATGAAAAAGAGATTCCTAATATTAAATCCTCATACCTGAAAAGAGGAACATATAAGGACTGAACAAAGCAAAAATAAAATATATAGCTTTCTATTGGGAGATATTTATGTCTTTTAACAGACAGTTCTAAAGTAAAATCATTCACCTCTAGAAATACATTATTTTAAAAATTATTTACGGTTTGAATGAGCCTCTATCTTCAACAACAAACTGACTATCCAAGCTTTTCAGCTAAGATAACTGGAGTTGGTGTAGATATCCCACCTATTGAATGCCTCTCTCCCTCCTCCAGTAGTATTTGGAGTTTTGATCATGCAAGATTTTTTTATTATTATTATTATTTTTATTGAACCACTTGCTTGTCTATTATGTCAAAAGGTGATTCAAACTTCTAAAGTGTATTCAGCAGGGAATACTGAAGAAAATAGGTATTGAGAAGATGAGTGAGAAAAAACTTCAGAGGGTATCATTTGTCACTGCTGAAACTCATTACTGATGTAGAAGAGATTTGTGAAAAGCTGAGTATTTCTACTAGGAAATGTCAGAATCAAGTTTAAGTGAGATTTGTAACAATACATGTGATGAAAATGAATGTTAGCTGCTACTGTGCTGTGGTAAATGTGATGCTACAAGGAATCAGGCTAGAAATACACACAGAGCAGTGACCATTTTCTCCCCAGTGGGATCCTTTCAGGTATCAGATGTTTATCCTGCATGGATGCATGGGCCTCAGGCCCTCAGGAATGTCTGCTCTGTCACAGAGCAACTTCTTCTGCTCCAACCTTTGTCTTTGCTGTTTTCATCACCCCCTCTCCATGTTCCCTCCTCCTCTCTCCTGTGTTTTGGCCCCTTCTCAAACACGTTTTCCCCAAGGCACCACCATCTTGGCTGAGGGGGCTCAGTTATGCCCTGTGTTGGGTCGGCTGCACCTACCAGCTGGAACCAGCTGTGTCTGGCCTGGGGCAGCCCCGGCCTCTTCTCAAAGAGGCTGCCTTGCAGGCCCCTCATTGCCAGCACCTTGTGACATGCACCCATTAACAAATGTCATTTTATTTGTTGTGGTTGGTTTGTTGGTTGGTTGTTTTTTTTTTTTGGTTGGTTGGGTTTTTAAATGCCAAGAATATTAAAGCAGTTACCTTATTGGAAAACTGTTCCAATACACCCTTGCTATTTTAGAGAAGTAGAAAATAATTCTTCAGGAGAATCACAGGTCTGATGAAAGACGGGGAAGGTAACTGCATGTGTGTACCCACACACAGACACAGAAATGAAAAACACAATATTGGTATTGCTGATGGAGATAACATGCTGTTGGAGAACTATAACCAGTCACCCTGAAAATAGTGTTTTGGGCTTATTATGACATTATTAGTTCTTTTTCACATTCATCAGAGAATATTGATAAACAAGTAAGTGTCCAGAACTGTATTTTCTGCGTTGTAGTTGCTAAATTAAATAATGGGACTAGGTATATACTTCTGTACACTGTTCCTCCACCCCCTGTGCCACAGAAATCATAGAATGGTTTGAGTTGGAAGGGACCTTAAAAGATCATCTAGTTCCAACCCCACTGCCATGGCAGGGACACCTTCCACTAGACCACATTGCTCAAAGCCTCATCCAACCTGGCCTTGAACACTTCCAGGGAGGGGGCATCTACAGCTTCCTTGGGCAACCTGTTCCAGTGTCTCACCACCCTCACAGTCAAGAATTTCTTCCCAATAACTCATCTAAATCTACTTTCATCCAGTTTATAGCCATTACTCCTTGTTTTGTCACTCCCTGTCATTGTAAAAAGTCCCTCCCCAGCCTTCCTGTAGGCCCCTTCAGGAATGGTACATTCTGGCAATATCTACTTCATCAGTGGGGAGGAAAAAACAAAAAAAAAATAGTAAGGAGAAGTTCTCAGGTGTTAAAAGCAAACAAATATCTTTCTGGTGCTTTTTAGTTTACTGTAATTTTTCAGACTAGGAAGTATACTAGGAAACTACCACATTAAGAAAACAAATTAATTTCAGCTGTACAAATTACACAGAGTATGAAATAGTCTCATGAAAATAATCTGAGTTTTTCCCCTGTATTTCTCTCCTAAATCAGAGTTGTATGGGAAAATGACTCTAGATTGATAGTGTCCATGAAGTGTTTTGATTGTAGAAAACAACTTTCAGATACTAAACTAATATGTCTGCCAGTTAAGCTAAAGAATAAACACAAATTACCTTAAAAATAAGACATTAAAAAACATTTCCCATTCCTGTATAAGTCATCTCTTAGATGTATTAATTTCTGAAATGAACATAGAGGTTTTATATGCTTTACATGAATTGAAATTGATGTGGTTTGAATGATTTGAGATGTATGCTTGCATGCATGAATGTGATAAAAATAACCAAATAGAGCACATAAATGCTTGAGTAATGCATGCAGTAATTGCAATGCCTAGCTTTAGCACTCGTGAAATGCTTGCAATATACATGAATGGAAGGACATCTTTTTAAATTTGTGGCCAAAATGGACTGCAATCAAATTTGAGCTAGCTAAAGCATTTGGAAAAAGTTCAGGTAGTTGGCAAGCCATAAGCTGGCTGTTAATGAATGCGGGATATACTGCTATCATCTTCTGGGCATGTGGATGTTTCTTTCTGTACTTTGATTTTAGTGAAGGTTTTGGATAATATATATGTTTACTTGGTTATATTCCTCTCAACTCCCCTCCCCCATCCCCAAATTCTGTTTTTTAAAAGAAAAATATTTGTCATTTGGGCAAGGAGTTTATTACATATTTCACATCATGGTGGGTGTGGTGCGCTGTTTGAAAATGGCATTTCAATGAGAGTTAGTATGTGTTGGCTTGGAAACAGTATTTTTAATTTAATTTCTTCTATCCTAGATGTTATAAGAATGTGTAAACTAGATGCCCCTACTCCAAGGAAATAAGTTATTCTGAAAAGTGAACATTTCTCCTGTGCTGTAAATATGGGACATTTGACAAATCATTGCATCTGATGAACAAGTTTCTCTCTGACATCTGCAAGTCACTGGCAAGCCCCAGTCCTAGGGGTCTCTGGTTACAACATTTATCTTTTTTTCTTTTTTTAATTATTGTTGTTTTCCACCCCTTAAACTGGCAAATGAAATGTAGTAGGGAGCTAATGTCTCTATCAGAGCAGCTTGCACTTAAATTATAATGGATTGATTGTCCTATGCTGAGGCCAACAACCATTCTCACAAGTTACTATTTTTTTTGCAGCTTCACCCAGATGAGCCAATACAGCACCAGTAACTAATATAATGTGATAGTTTCACTTGGCTAGCCCTTGG
>NW_010327241.1:0-4583 GCF_000700745.2 Antrostomus carolinensis | reverse complement strand
TGGGTTTGCTGCCCCACACAAGCCCGGCCAGCACACAGCTCAGCCCCAACAGCCACAGAGGATGAGCACAACCTGTCCCCAGGGACCTGCACCCCCAGACCTGTGCGGGTGACCCACGAACCCCACAAACCCCCGCCCCGACAAGCTGAAAACCCCGGGTGCAGATGTAACCAGCAAGTTGGCAGGGAGCTGTGCCAGCCTCCCCGGCCGCTCGTGGGCTTTAGTGCAGGCTGCAGCCAGCAGCAGTTTGCTCGGTGGCAGGCACGGCCCGGGAGGGAAGAGCTGGGATGCACCAGCCACCCGCCTTCCCTTAGAATTAAAAAAGTCAATCAAATATTGACAATTAAGACAGATAACTGAAAACGCTAGACTCGATGTTAAGTCGGCTGTAAAAATGTCAACATGGGGAAAGGGGTCATCTGCAAAAATAAATCAACCCCTTTTACACGCCCACCCCCAAAAATGAGATAAAAAAAGCAGAAGGAAGGGCTCAGGGAGGGGAACTCTTTTCTTTAAAAGCACATTTCTGAATAACATTTTGGGGGAGTCCTTTTTTTCCCTTTTTTGAGGGGAGGGAGCTTGACGTTTTCAACTATTCTTTCACTTAAGTGACAGATTTATCCCAGTAAAATTATGTTTCATGCTCAAACTTTGAAGGGAAAGTGGCTACGTAAATGCTGAAAAAATGCAGCGAGACACACTTGATCCCCCAACTGGACTGCGAAGAGGAGAAAGTATTCAGGAAATGTTAAAAAAGGTGAAAGTAAGAAGCGTTTTAATAGTTCTTCCAGACATGGGGGCCTCCCTAGAGATTCATATAGAACAATCCTGAACCTCTATTTTAACATTTACAGACTTGCAACTCTTTTAAAACTTTACATCTGAAAAACTGCTTGTTCTCTTTCTGGTTTAAATCAGTCTTCATTTTCCTTCTTAGCTCTTCAAATGCTTAACCTTTTTTTATTACATTTTAATAGAGTTTTTCAAGCCACCACCAGTCCCCTCCTTTTGGCCTTATTTAAACCTGGTCGTTATTTAAATATGCACTAACTGCCTTTTAAAATCCAGGCATTATAGAACTAAAACAAGATGGGATTTTTTTATTATTATTTTTTTGCTTGGGAAATTAGCTAATACCCTTTCAAGCCAGAGCTGCTCTAGGGTGGGAATAATTCATTTGGAAGATTAATGCTGGATATATGGAATACCATATAGATGGAATCTGTGCTTCGCTTGAACTGCTGAAGTGCAGCATGAAATTTTCAGCCAAAGTAAAAAGAAGAAAGAAAAAAAAAAACACAGAAGGGGAAGGAAGAAAAGCGTTTCTACTAATCTCCCCAAGCCAGAAAGGGAAATTGCAGCTAATACCAAAGAAAAACAGTTGTGATTCCTGCGTACAACACACATGAACACCGGGTGCAGGATCAGGCCTCCCGCAGCCGGCCCCGCGGCAGTGCCGGGGCTCGCTGGCCCCGCTGACCCCTGCGCGGTGTTTGACCGTCCCAACGTGTCATTAGCGCACGCGATCAAAGTATCCGGGCTTCGGGGGTCTCCGAGCGGAGGGATCTGTCCCCCTGCCCCAGGGGGGGACAGAGGTTTTGGGGAGGGGGTGCCAGGCAGGGGTGATGGCAGAGGGGCTGCGGTGTAGCACAGGCTCTCGCCCCACAGCGGCCCCCCTGCTTTGTCTCTGGAGACTCTGCAGCATCTTCACCCGCAGTCAACTGCCTCGCTGACCCTCCGCTCGGGATTTGTTTCGAGCGGGGAGGGACAGGGGGACATGTCAGGAAAATGCTGCTTTAAACAGTCCTAGTTCAGGGAAGATTTCCAAAGCAGACATTCACCTTTCCCCCCCTACACCTTCATTTCTTTTTCAACTTTCCTTTCCACTTCTTTTCCCAAAGGAAGTCTCAGAGACACCCAGCCCTGCAAAGAGTTGGGCTGCAATGACTGGTGCTGCTCAGCACGCCGCAGCCCCGAGCTCTCCGAGTCAGGTGCAAGCCAAGAATGAACAAGAAAAGAGCATGCTGAGCCCACCCTGCAAGCACCCATCCCCTCCCTCGGCACAGGGAACCTGCCCTCACCTTGAATCATACAGCCACTGACGGCTGACTCCCATGCTCTCCCTTTACAAGCCCCCACAAGCAGAACGATTTTAATGATTTCTGGCTAACAAACAGGACGGAAATCATCAATCGCCGCGCTGGGCTGCAAACACCTCCTCAGCTCCCCCACCACCCGCCCCCATCACACGTCCTTACCGTGCACATCCCCATCCTCTGCCATCGCATTGATTTTCTTGTTGTCCAAGATCTGCACATGTTTCCCGCTGGTCCGGCTGTACAGCTGGTAGGTACGGACGAGCCGCCGGCTGAGCTGATCCGTCACCAGGCTCTGCTCCCTCACATGCTGTGTAAAATTAGGTGGGGACTGAACAGTTACCTTTAGGAAATTAAAAAATATACGACACACCATTATAATCTCTACTCCTCAGAGGGGTGAATGGGCTGAGCCTAGATCGCCGGCCTCCGGCCGGGGCTGTACAGGGAGGCAGGGAGCCAGGACCGCGGTGGTACCTCCTGCACCAGCAAAGCCTCCCGGCAGAAGGAGCATTAAGCCCCAGGATGCAGCAACCAGAGTCCCTTACAGAGCCGTGCCCACTCCAGACATGACCTAAGCAGAGAGGTGCAGGTGACTGGGGAGCGTGACAGGGCTCAGTGACCCCAGAGGCTTCCCTGGGATTTGGTGGGTCCCAGTTGGCACTGGAGTACCTCAGATGGGCATCAGTTCTGAGCACTGGAAGAGGCTTGGGGTGGGGCGAGTCACACAGGATGGCACTGGATTGACCCCCCGAGGGGCTGACAGGTTCATCCCATAACTCTCTTGCTTCTGCAGGAGCACACGACTGCTCCCGCTGTCCTGGACATCTGCCCCAGCGCTGCCCCATGAGTTTCAACAGCTGCCTTTCCTCCAGGTCCCGGGCTCTTTATTTGCTCCCAAACACCCCACTTATCAAACTCTTTAAATACAAAGTCCCCAGAGAAGGTAGAGCTACGAGCTGTAAGAATTATAAGAAAACCGTGCCCCAGCCTGGGTATTTAGTGGCAGAAAAAGCCAAGGATGCTAACACGCTACCCACGCACACACCTCCCTCATCCCCAGCCAGCTATTTGGTGCCGGCAGTGCAGCTGTCCCCAACCCTGGCACACCAAACCCGTTAGCCCCAGAGCCTCAGCTGAGCCTGTCTCCTCCAGACCTGACACTGCTGCTCCCGGGCCTTAAATGATTTTCATGAGTGACCAAACCTGCTCCCCCCTCAGCCCCGGCTGACGAGCTTGCACAAAAGTCTTTTTTCCCCCCTTAGTCTCAAATACCTCTTTTAAGTCTGGAAAGTTTTGCTGCTCCCTGACATTTATAAAGACGTATTCTGAGCAAATGTTGGGAGATAGCTCCTTTCAACATCAGAAGGTTGGGACTACCCCCTGCCACCCCCACATCAAATGGGAAGATTTTCTCCTGTCTTAAACAACAACAGAAAAACCCCAATAAAAGCAAAAGCCGCTGCTCTCCCAAAGCTGGCTTTATAGAGATATCTCCACTTGACAATGTCATCTCTCTCCCTCTGCTTCTGCCTGTGCGTGCGTGTTTCCTATAGACGGGTTTTGGATAATGCAGCAGGATTCTCTCCCCAGCTCTGATGAGGGTACCATGTGGAGGAGAGGTCATTAGCCATGCTGCTATTTAGTCTCCATCTCATACTCCAAAATATTACAGCTATGTTTTTATACAACTGCACACTCTCAGCGCTTTGTTCCCTTTGCTTTTCAGATGGAAACTCGATTTTTTTTTTCCAAGCTTCCAGGAAAATAATAAAAAAAAAAGGTAGCTTAAAGGGCATTTTAAACAAAGCTTCTGCACCTGTGATCTCAGGGGGAAGGGGGGCTTCACCCCAGTTTGGAGGCGCACCACTCCCAGCAACGTGTGCCTGCCGGTATGCGGGTGTTGCACAAGCTCTGCCCGGGCTGTTTAATCTATTCGTGACACTTCTGTCTCTGGCGATGCAAACCAGCGATGCTCAAGTCTGACAATTTTAAGCTGAATCAAAACCTGCGATTTTTATTAAGGTTTTGGTGGGGTTTTCCCCCTGCCCCTTTTAATTCTGCTTTACTTTTTGGATGAAGCAGTGTAGGAAAACAACCCCGGACAAGAGGAACGGGGGTATCTACAGTGCCATTTAGAAGTGGGGGAGAAGCACCTAAAGCTATTTAAAAATAACCCTGCACAATTCCTGGAACCCCGGGTGCTCCCTGCCTCGCAGCCCGAACTCCTCTGCGCCTTATTTTGCAGCCCGGGGGGCTTCGCCCTCCGCCTTGGCTTTTTACAGCCGGGTGACTTGTGTCTCCTGGGTTTTAAACTGTTCCCCTTCCATCCCTCCCTCCCTCCCGAGCCAGGGGAGCCCGGCGGCGGCTGCGGGACACTCTCCATCCCCGAGGGGCGAACAAAGCCGGGCGGCCGAGCGGGCACTTACCTGGGCTTGCAGGCAGAGGACGAACAAGTGCATTAACCTGGGAGCGGGGAGAGAGAAA
>NW_010327240.1:0-523 GCF_000700745.2 Antrostomus carolinensis | reverse complement strand
CCACAAAATTTGTCTTTCAAGGCCTAAGATGCCACGGGCAGTGGCATGCTTTACAGGCTGTGTTTCTAGCCAACCAGTAGTTGCTTCCACCATGGTGAGTATGGAACGCTTGCCTTGGCGTGTTCGTGTCAGTGGTCCATTGTAGTCAATTTGCCAGGCCTCACCATACTGAAAACCCAGCCACCGCCCTCTATTCCAGGGAGATTTTACTCATGTGGCTCACTTGATTGCAGTACGTTTCACATTCATGAGTGACCTGTGTGATGGCTTCCACAGTCAGGTCCATTCCTTGAACATGAGCCCACTGATGTGTTGCATCTCTCCCTAAATGTCCCGATGTCTCATGGGCCTATCAAGCTACAAATAGCTCACCTTTACGCTCCCAGTCCAAGTCCACAGGAGCTACTTTAATTTTGGCAGCCTTGTTTACATGTTCATTCTTTTGATGTTCTTCAGTGGCACGGTTTTTGGGCACATGAGCATCTACATGTTGTACTTTTAAAGTCATGTTTTCTACTTGAGC
>NW_010327239.1:0-267 GCF_000700745.2 Antrostomus carolinensis | reverse complement strand
GTCCACCTGGACCAGGAATTCACCCCCCGTCTTCCTCCGGCTGCTTTTGCCCATCTCCATCTCCAGCCGCTCGGCTTTCTTGGCGCGCAGGAACTTCTGGGCAGCCGGTAACACCAGCCCGGCACCGGCCCCGAAGGACGCGTAGGAACTGGCGATGCGGCTGAAGGAGTCGGCACCGAAACCGTTGCCGAAGACGGGAGCGGCGAGGTGGTGATGGTGATGGTGATGGTGGATGGGGAAGATGGTCTCTTTGGCCCGCAGCTTCTT
>NW_010327238.1:0-499 GCF_000700745.2 Antrostomus carolinensis | reverse complement strand
CACAAGCATAACCCCTTCCCCATGTGATTAGGTGAAAAGAGCCTTCCCATTGTCCTGATTGAGGATTCTTTACCACTTCCCCATGTGATTAGGTGAAAAGAGCCTTCCCATTGTCCTGATTAAGGATTCTTTACCAAAACTTTAACTTGTTCTTCCTCACTACCTATCTGTCCTATCTCTGAATTCATACCTTGTAAGTGCTTTACTATGGGTGGAACCTTTTCATCCTTTGGTAATCGTAAAAAATTTAACACATATACTGCCTTCTGAAGTTTTTCATGTGGTGTTAGCTCCTTTTCTCCCCTTTTTGTTTTAACAGTTGCCTTTTTAAGGTTTGATTAGCGCATTCGATTATGGCTTGACCTGTAGGGGAATGAGGGACACCCTGTATATGTCAAATTCCCCACCGCTGAAAAAATGTGGCCATAGAAGCACTGATATATCCCGGGCCATTGTCGGTTTTGATCCCTTTTGGGACACCTAAAGCCATAAAAGCAGA
>NW_010327237.1:0-272 GCF_000700745.2 Antrostomus carolinensis | reverse complement strand
TTGGCGAGGCCGGGAAGCTGGGGAAACGGCCAGCTGCTATTTTTAGGATGGGAAAAAAAGTGTCTTCGTCAGCGTCCTCTCACCAGCTCTTCCCACTGCCTCCTGCCAGCTCCCGGGGGGGACGGGGGGCCAGCAGGGATCCGGTCCTGCCCCCTCGCAGGGTGCCCTTACCCGGGCTCCCCGCGGCGTGACGCCTGCTGGGACTTGTAGTCTGTATTTAGGGGAACAGCAAGGGGACCTCCGCCTCATCCTGCATCTGGGGTGGCTGAGGG
>NW_010327236.1:1705-20416 GCF_000700745.2 Antrostomus carolinensis | reverse complement strand
ATATATATATATATATATATATATAAAGAGAGATCAACCACAAGACCACTAGTCCCCTGACTTGGGGTCTTTGAAGCCAGGTTGATATCAATTAATGTAGGAGCAACAGCTTTCCATCCCTCAGTTGTGGTGGTGTTCATAGCTGTGACACCCCATACAGACACTCAGTGTGCACCTGATTTGGGTACCAGTCCTTTGGCATATACACCCTGAAGAGAAATACATTTTGATGGTATCCAAGGACACTGGCAAAAAAGCGAAACCAGTTTTTTCTCTGCATGCAATTATTTTTGCAGGGGAGAAATGTTTCAGATGCTGTTGCTTGATTGAAAAAAAAAATTAAAAAATCAAGTAAACCAGAAACTGAGAAACTTTAGGATTGATTCCTGACAACAGTTACAAGAGGCTTAGTGGGTTGAACTTTCAGTGTTCCAATAAGATAAAGTGGAATAGAAAATTGATGTGATAAAAGAAGAGATTGGTGAAATAGAGATTTTTGATGTGCCATCCTGAAATATACTGTGTTTCATTAAATTATTCCTTCAGTTGAAGGAATAACATTTAAGCACAGTAAGATTAGGAATTTAAAAGACTTCAAGAGAGCTTCATTTCTCATAGAGCACATTCAGGGACATTCTGACATTTAATTTCTTAGCAAAATGTAAAGTGAAGCTAGAAAATGGGGCACAATTAACATTTACAGAAAACTTGGATACAGTTTTGCCTTGGTTCAAACAATGCAGTCAGTGTTGAGTGAATAATTTGCTCAGTGACTTCACCTCTTTATTTCTGCTTACAAATGTTTTGTGAACGGTTTGCAGTTTTCTCAAATACACCCATTCTTTTCTGGGAGGTACTGGTTATTAATCAGATAAGTTTTATGAGTAATTCTCAATCTTTCCTTGCCCGGTTCTATATTTAGATTTTCTGCTGCGGTGGCTAATATTGAGTGGAGGCTTAGGTCACCCATTACTATTTCTATTCTCTGACTGAGTGCAAATATATACAGTTCTGAGCACCAGACAACTTCAAATGTCCTCGAATTCCTGTTAATATACTCATCTTCTCCAACACTGGTCAGAAATAAATTTAAAAGTAAAGTGCACAAATATTAATTGACCTCAGCACCATTTTGAGCTGCTATGGCAGATATTTAATGTACTACTTGCTCAGTTCTAATTTTAAAAACACTGAATACAAAAATCTGAAGCAACATTTAGTAGAGCTGGTTGGAAACTGCCTCTCAACCTAGGACTTTGCCATTGCCCTCTCGAGAGCAAGCTTAGATGACCAGCATAGACTGAAAACTTTATTTTTAGATCTCCAAAGCTACATTAAATTAATTTTGTTTGAAATAAAAAAATACTCCAAAAATCTCAGACAGCATTTTGTTGAAGAAACAGCTTCCTATCAAAAGAAAACATTTTAGGACACATTTCAATCACTGGTATCTATTTTTGTATACCTGCAAATGCATGCCTACCCTTTATATTATATCTGGGCTCAAATCTACAGTTTTGCTGAGAAGATGTTACAATTCCTCCTCTTTCAGCATGGGTCAGACTGATAGGCACAAGTACCTGTTTATATTCTGATGAACCATAATTAGACCCTCAGTGCATCATGGCCTTTCTGTGGGCTACTAAAGATCACTGCTATATCTATCTCTGTGCTATAAAATAGTAGAGGATGCTATAAAATAGTAGAGGATGAATGATGCGTCATTTGAAATGGAGACATCACTGCTCAGGAGGTTTCTTGATGGTATCCAGGGCATCATGTGGAATTCCAGATCCATTCACATCACCAGACACTGACTGGAAATGTCAGGTGCTGCTCACATTTGCTGTGTGTCTCCACGGGGCTTTCTCTGAATATGTGCTTTCTGTTACCCAGTTTAGGTGCTGAACATTGAAGTCTTAAGTGTTTGATACAAAATTCAACAACTAATGAGCACTAGGGGTAAAGTTCTACATAGCATTAAAAAAGAAAATCTCCTTTGAGCTGTGAGAAACAAAGTATTCTACAATTTTACCTTGAATTTTCAGAAAACGAGCTGGGCAGGTGTGGTGCCATGGCACCTGCCTAACCAACTAGAAGGGTTGAGCTCTGCTGCTGCTTCTGCTCTGTTGTAGGCTGGGAGGGTTTGTTCACTTTACTGGGAGCCCTTCAGAAGCCCAGACATCACTGGCACCACAAAGGAGGTATGTGGGCATCGGTGGCTTGGAGGTCCATGAGAAGAATCATGACTGTTCTGTGTGACCTGAGGGTTTTCCTTCTGAGCCTTGGTTGCTCACCTCTGAAGCAGAGCTGAGTGGCTGACTCTGCCTTGGGAGGGTGTAGTGAGGTGGTGTACACTGAAGCAGTGAGGTGTTTTGGCACGCAGTGACCTGTGTGAGCAGTGGAGTGTAGACAATTCTATGCTGCGTTTACTCCAACCAGCTCCAGGGTTGGTAGTTGTCTCTGCTGCAACAGACCATGCTGGTATAGTAATCCCTGCAGGAATTACTTTCATGACCTATGGCTATTTTTTTTTCTGCAAGATGGTTGTGGGCAGACATCTTTTTTTAACTGTCCTTGGCAGCTGGTTGATTTACTAATGTTCAGATTCCTCCTCCTGAAGTTTAGATACTTAACTGAGGCACCTGAGATGTGCACCTGCAAAAGGGATTCACATGCTTGAGGACTAAGGTTCTGTTTGCTGATGTCCCTCTCTTCCCTGACAGCATGGGAGTGGAGGGCACCTACAGTTGTAATTTAAGTGGCTGTTTTAGTAGCTTGCAGCCTGTATTTTTGTCTTTGTCTGGCTTTTGCCAGATTTTTCGACACAATTTAAAAGAGTTGAGACTCATGGGTACCTGTGTGCTAAGGCAGTGTGCTCAAAATCCCAGTGGTGTTTGTTTCCAGCTCACTGGAGAGCTATTCACGTACACTGCGCTCCCTGGCACACTCTTATTGGTTTTACCTTGTATTTTTTCCTCTTCCATGTAGGTTCCTGTAGTAGACCAAATCAGAGATTTATGCAAACACTGTTTAAAAATGGCTGTGTTGTTCAGTGGCTGTGTCAGAAAACCTGTGATGATGTTCCTGCAAAAGAGCATTTTTTGCTTGATGGACTGCCTGGCTGCTACGTTTGTCACTGGATTGTTGTTCACTGTTGTTCACTCTTTTCATGAAAGCTTCTTGACTCCTTACTAGAAAAAGGCATGGAAATGGGAACAGTTATCAGAGCACATCATAAATTTGGTTAGTAATCAGCAGGTTGAATAGGTCTGGACTTTTACTTTTATCGTGCTTATATGCTGGAAACTTGCAGAACAGACTATGGTTATATGTTGAAGAATTTTTCTAAGTAATCTCCTTTAATAAAGGTGGGGTGAGGTGAGTTTCTAAAAGAACTAACAGCTCTGAGATTAATGGATGGGTTTAAAGGATGAGTAGGAGAGTTAGTGGTTATGACTCACTGGCCAGGCTTGGTGTTCAAGAGCACAGCTTTTATTCCTACAAAATGACCAACAGGAATAAAAATTCTGAGAATAATTTATTTCAACCAGCAACGTTTTAAGATTTTCCCGTCAGAATTAAGAAATTCTTCCAAATCCAGCCAAAAGACAGGTGTTTACGAGTCACCTTTGGCAATAAAAGAAATTTGAAAAATCATCTGTTTACCAGTCTATGAGTGAATTTGAAAAAAAATCCTCATGTCCTGTGCTGGCAAATAAAGTGTGCTGAGAGCTCAAGTATTCCTAAGGCAATAGGCAGTATATGCTTATAGAAAGGCAGGTGTTGCAATAAGGTAAGTAAACCATGGTAACCTGCAAATAGATGTGGATAAAACTAAAAGGATTAGGTAGAAAGGATGGGTTTTGTTAGGAGCACAATTAAATATTTATCTTTTGTGCTACGTCCTTAAGGAACTGCAGGGCAAACTGAACTTAACATTTTTCAGAGGACATGTGTAAAGAGATTTCCCCACCCCACAATGCTGTTGAGTCTTTTATATCTATTTTATATATATATTTGCAACAGGAGATTCATTGTTTCAGTGACTGATTTGTATAATTGAGCTGTTATGGTAGGTAACCAAGGATGAAGAAAATCGTGAATAGTGCTTGCTGTTTTAATAGAGTGGAGGTGTGTGTCAGTGTGCTGGGGTTTTTAACAGAATTTGGTCTTAAGGCAGTATTGTCCATCCCAAGCTCTCAAAGACCAGCTGTTTCACTGCTTGCTCCTCTCAAAAAATCCTGATGTTGGCTTAAAAAAAACAGAGAGTGAGCTCTTGACTAACAGGGCAGTGAGCTGAAGGGCTCCGTGCTTTGCAGTTGATGCTTGAAGGGAAACTGTCTGCCTCAAATGTGTGTGAAGGGCTGGAGACCAAGATCTGGCTTTACATCCACCTCCCTATGAAAATGTGTCCCTTGGAGGAAGAGCAGAGGAGAGGACAACCCCTCTGTCTTGGGGGCCACCATTCTCTGCTGCAAACAGCAGGTGCCCAGGGAGGGCCCAAGCAGACTGTGCTAAGGGACCTACCAGGCATTGCCCTTTGCAGGCATCGCCACCTGTTTTTATACAACTTCATGCATCACTTCTTCATGCTTTGGCCCTCAAATTCAGTTGTCCAGCTTCCTGTGATAAATCCTACTAGCTACTAGGTGACCATTCAGACAGTTTGTGTACTGCTCGGCCCTTCTTTTTCAGAAGTCCCCACAGCTTTCCTCAGAAACTATCTAGGGCCAGTCTTCAGGCAAGGTTTAACCTTTCGGTATAGGTCAGAACACCACTTTGTTCTTTCTTTTTGTCTCCCTCCCTCGCCCCTTTCCTCTCTGTGGAAGTGATTGAATCCGGGTTAATTGTGAACTAACCTGCACCACCAAACTGAATCCCCGTTCAGTTTTTCTCCTTTGCCATGTGTGCTTTTCAGTACTTGCGCAAGTGATCGAAAACTTGTCACTTTTTGCTCTGGGTTACTTTCTCATGTGTGACTTTTCTTGCAATCCATGTGTTGTTCTGCACTTTGGCATAAACTGTATGGCACAGTTCTCCTTTCAAGGTTCAGAAGCTTTTTTGGATAGCTAGGAAGGATTGGAGCTCCCTACCTTCTTCATCCTTAATTAGACATTGTTGCTGGGAATAGTCATCCCCACTATGGTGGTCTTCAGGGATCTGGGAAACCTCTTGTGAGTCTTTCTTTCAACAGAGATGGCTGTTGGGTGGGACCATGCTGTCTGGTTTCTCCCAAACCAAGGGCTGACCAGCAGCTGCTGGTGAGGATGCCCTGTGTAAACCCAGCCCCCATGGAGGGGCTTCATTTGAAGCTTGGTAGATCCTTGTAGTTCCACGCACTCGAGGGCCTCATGGGAGACAACACGTTGTTCCTCTTTCAGCTGTGCAGTACCCATCGCTTCTTGGAAACACCTCACCATTTCTGTGGTTCAAGGCATTGGTGACCACAGAGAAAAATATGTCCTTTTAACCACATCTGTAATTATTTGCTGTGCTGAAAGAAAAGTCAATTCTTTGTAATGTGTTAACCCTTGTCCCAATAATATGGATCACTTCAGTTGCCACTGATTCTGGGAAAACAGTGCTATTACATTCCAATATTCATTTAGTATCTTTTGTTTTCACAATTGCTTGTGTTACGTTCCACTCATTTTCTCTAGTAGATACATTGTCATTTTTTATATTTTCTCAGTACTTAACAGTGAAAAAGTGAAAGATCTTTATTCAGTGAAGTTATGCTAGAAATACTTTTGTGATCCATGTTGTTTGCTGTCTTCTGCCTGACATACACTATGAGGAATTGAGGAAATTCTTCTGCACCAGTGACAGTAAATATTGGTGTCCGTTTTCTTCCACAGAAAATTATTTCTGTGCTTGTTCCAGAAACTGGAATGACTCTTGTTTCTTTGAAAGGAATTATCTTAAATTGTTGATATATTTCCACCACTGTTGTTGTCAGGATCACATGCAAGGGCAGGATGTGAAGTTTGTTTGTTTTTTTAACAACTTAAAAATACAGAATCGTTTGGATTCAGTGTGCCCTAAAATCTGTGTGAACTGTTCTGCAGTGCACTTGATCACAAACAAGATAGCTCAGGGAAGCAAAATAGACTTCAGCAAATTTAGATTTGCAGACACTCGGAATCTTCTCCCAGTCGTTCCCAGTTCTCTACTTTACTTTGATTCACAAGTCCTGCAGCAATGAATTCTGCATGGGCTCAGGATGGCTCCATCCCAGCTCTCTGCTGCAGTGTTCAGGGGATCCTTTCCTGAAGGCCAAAGTCTGGTTTTATTTCTATCCCAGACCCACAGCTGAGACCTGCCTCTAGTCAGGTGCTGCTGCTGTGGGGGCTGGATGGGGCAGGTTGCTTCAGCTCTGTCAGGAGCCTGGCTTTATGGGGGTTGCATTGTTCATTTTCCATGTGTCTTGAGACACTCCATTAAAACATCTCTGAAGGACAGTGATGCAGTGCTTCCATCTCTCTCTGATGGCTAGGACACCTCCTCCCACAAATGGGACAATAAGCAGATCAACTGCTTGGAAACAACACTCCAGACTTCTTGGTATTGTTATTAGGGCAGAGACAGAATAAACGGGAAAATGCGGGGCAAGGACAACATTTTGAAATAGCAAAGGACTGCATTTCTAATAGCCTTACCAGATGACTGAGTCTTGTCATGGTGGAAGGGACCTCTGAAGCTTGTCTCATCCATCTTCCTGTTCAAAGCAGGACCAACTTACCCATAGGTTGGATTGCTCTGGGACATTCATGTTTCAACCTCCGCCTGTCTTAGTCTGCTGACTACTGTTTTGAGTAGATGCAAGCTAGTGGGAAATTTTGACTGTAGGTGAACACACTGAAGTGAACTTGCATTTTCTGCTTTCATAAATGCTGCTCTGACTTGGATTCTTTGAGGAAACACTTCTTAGGGACAGGTGTTTTAAAATGACAAAATTAAGGCATCTGCTACTGTTGTGGCTGCTGTTAGTCTGCTGTTTCTATGCTGTGCCTTTCTATTTTGCATTTCACTTACTGTGGTCAGTAAAAATAGAGAATTGTTATGTTTTGGCTCATATTCTGCCTGTTCATATCTGTGTTCTCCATCTGACTCCCTCAGTGGCTCCCTGCTAAATCTGAGACCACAAACTTTTCCTGCCTGTCTCCATGGGATAGCTAATCTGGTTTTAGTGCTGCCACCAGAAGTATGTACGTTGTAAGTGAAATCTGATGTGCTGCAATCTTTTCTTTTAAAAGAAAGTTTAGCACCAGTCTTTGGCCAAAGTTTAAATATTAATGACCCATATAAGGAATATACTCTCCATGGCAGCTCACCTCTTGAAGATCAGGTTAAATGAAAGACCTGAAAATTTCCTTCAGAGAGGTCTTTGGTTTGCTGAGGGATGGGTATTGGGTGGACAGGGTGAACCCTACAGCGGGGAGTGAGCTCTGAATTTAGGTGCCTGTCCTGGGTGTAGCCATTCACTACCTGCCTCTTTTGAGTACAAAGCATGGAAAGAAACACATTTCTTCAGACATAGCGTGAGCCTCAGCTTATCCCTAATGGAGCTACAAGGAGGCATTGGAACTCTGCGGTGCAGGAGAAGATGGAAAACCAAGTCTCTAAGAAGAAAGCAGTGGGAGCAAAACTCAGCTTCTGGTGCAGAGAATAGCACGGGGGCAGCACGGGTGCTGCACCCAGACCTGCAGGTGCTGGAAATGTTGGAGGAGGGTTTCCCCGCTGACTGCATGGCTTGATCTCACCAAAGTCTGTGCAAACTACTTGGTGCTCCACAGCGAGGCTGGTCCTAAAGAAAATACTGCAAGCTAAAACCGTCAGAGTCTAGAGAGCAGAGCGAGAGCAGCTCGTTGGAGTTGAGAGCTGCGTCTTCGAAATGTTAAGAGGCGTGTCACAGGAGATGCTTAACAAACGCAAAAGGTCACCACTGCCCAGGCTTTCGGTAAAATAAAGGCCAACTATTTTTGACTTAATTTCAAGTGGGAAGCCTAAAGCCATAAGCTGGCCTGATTGTAGAAGGCCTCGACTTCTGTGATCATCAGAGCTGTATGCATAATGTGAGCTTATGACTGCATATGCTGCAAGCTGCATCCAAATTCTGTTCCGACCTCTTCCAAACTCTGTCCTGACCTCTGCTAATGCCGTGACGCCCACAGTTGCAAATGGGGCCTGACGTTGTGAAGTCCTGCAAGCGCTGCCCTAGAAATCTGTTCCTGTCTTGGAGAGTTACTGTAAGAGACAGCATGTTCATGAACCAAAGGTAGGGGTTAACGGAGAGAAACATAAATAATTTGCTTTACTTAGCAGTGTCCTCATCTTCAGCTGTCCACTACAAATGAGTGAAAAAGCAAGAGACTGATTGCCAGCGATCTTGTGTTCTGCTTAGAGAACCCAGGACTGCTTAGATGTATGCTCTACAGGACACAAAGCTTTGACTCCAAAGCTATTTTTGACAATAAATATACATATTTTCTTTTTAAGACAGGTCTGCAGATCTACATATTAATGTACCTGCTGGCAGGAGTATAAGCATTGACAGGAGAAAGTCTGCATCTCTGGTTTGTATAGCTTTCTTCACCCTGGTGTTAGAGCCAAGAGAAACCAGGTTCTGGTCTTGGATCACTTCCTAAAATTTCTCAGTGCTGCTGTAGAAGGTGGGACTGCAGATGTAGGTCTCTGTCCATACTTGTTTCTGATATCGGATAAAAGCTCCTGTGACTTATTGGTGAACTTTGTGAACCCAGCAGGATCTGAATGTCATCTTGGATGGGTAAGCAGTGCCAAAGTTGAACCACACTTTCTGAAAGTTCAGCTTGTTGTCTTTCTGGTGTGACAAAGCTGTGTCAAGAGTAGGTGGGGGCGGGCGGGAAGCAGCACATTTGGGCCAGTTTTGTTCCTCCTGAACCAGGAGTTGCAGCAGGGCTTTTCTCAAATTTATAGAGGGCAAATGGAATATATTTCTCATTTCTTAACAATCTGGCCGTACAGGCCTAATGCTCAGTGAGGCAGACTTGTTCCATTGCAGGGATAGGCATGAGCACTCAGGTGTTTTTCTGTGCAGTTATGAAACTGGATCACTTTCTGATGATGGCACTCTAGGGGACCTGGGGAATGGGAAGACTTTTTTTCTTAAGAATAAGCTTGGAAGTCATTTAAGTAGAGGAGTGGTTTGATTCATCGATGGTTGCTAAGAGCTCAGGACAGCGCGTAGCTCTGATCCCGGAGCGCCCAAATGCATCATTTCACTTGGACTGACAGTTTGCAAACGAAGCTGATCTGTGCTGTTGGGTGGCTGCCAACTATGCCATGAGGTCACTGCCTGCAGCAGTGAGGTAGGTGAGACTGGAAGGGTTTGCTATCCAAATTAACAGATGCAGTGCAGCCTGGGCCTGTTCTTGGCTGTCTTTCCACCAGCTCTGGTAGGAAGCAGTCATCAGTGTGACAGCCCCGTCGGCAGCTTGCAGACCACTGCAGCGTGTTGGCATCAGAGCAGTTGGTGCCAGTTACCCAAATAGATGACCCCACAGTTAGAATCACTGTTTGATCCTATGGCCCCCATTTCTCAGTTGCTGATCAGACCGATGTCTGCCTCCCTGCAGGTGATCCTACAGCCCAGCTCTCCAGTCAAACTTGGTATTTCAAAGGGAAATTGTTGCTATTGCCATGGTGGCTATTTTCAGTGAGCAGGTTTTTCCTCCCCTGAGCATGGGCAGGGCACGCATGGCTACTACTGGTTCTCGATGTTACCATGCTGTCAGCTGCAAGCAGCACATTTTCCATAGCACTGTGAGAGCCTTGGCGCTGAGCTCAGTATAAAGCCCAGCTACCTCACTGGTGTCTGTCATCCCTTTGGGTCTGGTGAGTGACCCAGACCTCCTGAACACCTCCAGCATAGTTCTCTCTTTAGTGCTCTGCATTGCTGCCACATGCTTTTGAGGAAACCAGCATGTCCCCACATTGTCAAAGTGTGCTGACAACGGAGAAACACATTTTAATGTTATTTGTAGGACTCTTCTGTCCCCCAACTATCTCAGGTGCTGTGGAGGTCAATGAGCAGGTATTGTTTACACTTGCCTAGAAATTCCTATTGATAAACAGTGATACTTTGGGAATCTCAGTCCAGGACATCTCAGACTGTATCACAGCTGAGGTATTGCCCTCGTTTTTCTGTCAAGGCACAGAGATGTTATGTGGTTTGCTAAAAGTCATCATAGCTTAAGCTATGAGCTATAAGTCATTTTAGCACCCTCAGCATGGGTTGCTCCTGATCTTACTCTTTCAGTGAAAGGCTTAGGTCTGCAGCGAGGTATTTCTGATAAGGCCCTCTGACAAATTGCTGAGAACAAGTTCCAGTTAATAATCAGGTTTAATAGTTTCCCAGGCTGAATTACATACTTGTTTTACGTGCACACGCATTCACGCACAAACCCTGATACCTTTGCTGTTGTACTTGTGGTTGCCTTGTAGTGAAGACTCAACATTTTCCATGTCCAAATATTTTTTTCATTTTTCTTCAAAATTTTGCAGTGAGGGTGAAATTAATATTTCTCCCCTCAACTTCAAAGCAAGCAACGAAACCTCTCAGGATCCATATCCAAGTGTGTGCAAAGCAGCCTAACTGCAGCAATGGAGATGCAAGAGCGATGAGGACCTTGCTTTTTCCACCAAGCCAACAAGAAATGACAGATCAAATAGTTCCTTCTCCAGATTTACAAGGACCAAGACCTATATATGTCTATACCCTTGTGTGGAGCCTTTTCTGTATTTCACCCTGTCCATCACAAAGCACCACACTAGGTGTTTGTACCCAACAACCTCCCTCTGCTCTTTGGGAAGACAGCCTCGCAAACCGAAACCCATGAAGGATAAATGCTTATCTCGGTGAGTTTCAAAGCTGTTGCAGATTGCACGCTCCAAATCACAGAAGGCAGCTGATGCCACGGGTGAGGAGCAATGGTTAAAAAAGCCCTGGCTGCTTCCCAGAGAGCTGAGTACTAATTAGGGCCATGGACAGTCAGCTAATTCAGACCTTAATGAGCCCTAAGGGACTGTGAGATAACAAAAGCTCAGATGGGTACACCACTGCGCAGCCTTGAAGCAGTGCTGTTTTATTAATAAGAGCCTTGACAATAGATGTAGCATTGTCCATGCAACTGGGAGGAAACTGTGGAAAAGGAGCCTGTGATATCTGGACAGTGGAGGCAGGTTCAGCCTTCTCTAATGGTAGGTGTCACCCATTAAAAAGCCAGATGGACATCAGCGACATTTGAGGTCTCTGCATTGTAAGCCCAGAGAGCTGTGAAATTGGGTTGTTAGTCCTTGGGCTGCAAAGAGAAATTAAACCTGTCCAAAGGTGAAACCAAAGTCTTCCTCTTGTTTTGAGGACTTTGGAGTGGATCTTAAATTTCTTTTCTAGGTGGTTACTTTCTGGTTTTATTTTGAAAAAAGGCCCTAATTTTCTTAGAAAGCATCTTTTGTATGGGCATAGCAAGAATTTTGTGTGTGCACAAGCAGGCCTGAGATCTGCCCTTGTCCCCTTATCACCCGTGTGGAAGCATGGCAGAAAAGGACCTGGGGGTGTTGGTCAACAGCCAGCTGAATATGAGCCAGCAGAGTGCCCGGGTGGCCAGGAAGGCCAAGGGCATCCTGGCCTGTATCAGCAATAGTGTGTCAGCAGCGCCAGGGCAGTGATTGTCCCCCTGTGCTGGGCACTGGTGAGGCCGCAGCTGGAGTGCTGGGTTCAGTGTTGGGCCCCTGACTCCAAGAAGGACATGGAGGTGCTGGAGCGTGTCCAGAGAAGGGCAATGGAGCTGGGGAAGGGTCTGGAGCACAAGTGTGCTGAGTTCCCTTGTGGCTGAGGGAGCTGGGATTGTTGAGCCTGGAGAAAAGGAGGCTGAGGGGAGACCTTCTGGCTCTCTCCAGCTCCCTGAAAGGAGGGTGGAGAGAGGTGGGGGTGGGTTTGTTCAACCAAGGACCAAGTGACAGGACAAGAGCAAATGGCCTCAAGTTGCACCAGGGAGGTTTAGATTGGATGTGAGGAAGAATTTCTTTCCTGAAAGGGTTCTCAGGCATTGGAAGGGTTTGCCCAGGGAGGTGTTGGAGTCACCATCCCTGGGGGGATTTAAAAGATGTGTAGATGTAGTGCTCAGGGACATGGTTTAGTTATGGACTTGGCAGTGTTGGGTTTTTGGTTGGATTCGATGATCTTAAAGGTCTTTTCCAGCCAAAACAATTCTATGGTGCACATCTAACATAGGATGCTTCCATGTCTCTAGGATATAAACCAGGTGTAAGGCAAAAAATAAAACCAAAAAAACCTCCCAGCTCCTTGCAAGCTGCTCCTAGAGAGTCCCCTGTACCCTTTTCTCACCTTCAGTTAGCTTTATCTGATGCACTTTGTGCTCATGCATGTGGCCCTCTCCAGCAGAGCCTTCCTTGCTTGGATATTTGCTCTTTTGAAGCACAACTAAATTATTTTGAACATAAACAATGAGATTTCCTTTTTGGGGGTATCCTGGAAAACACAGGGCCACCCACACCCTCCAGCCAGCCTGCTCTGCCAAAGCAAATATTCCCACTTGCTCCCCGCTGGCTGCCCGGGCTGTGGGGCCCCAAACCTTGCCAGAGGTGTTTGCTCCAGAACGCAGGGAGTAAGCATTGCTGCTGTCCTGCTCCCTGTGCATGTGTGCCAAGACATTCCTACCCCAGCCTTCCTTCTGGGCAGTGTAGGGCAGGATCTGGCCTTTATTCACAGGTTTCCATGAGGGCTCATGCTTGTCTGGCTATAGCACCAATTATCTCTCCACTTAGCCTACCAAGAAGTTAGGGGTAATTGACACAATTTTGCTTCAGAGCTCATTTCTAATGAATTAAATTTAATTAACTGTTTCTCACATTTTAATACTTTTTGTCTCCTTAGTAAGCTAAAATGCTAATTGTGGAGCAGATGAGCATAACGTTCAGCTAGTTTTCAAAGAGGGTAATGGAGAGGGGGAAATCGCTGCATGTGCGTTGGGTCCTCACCACCAAAGGAGCATTAAGTCTCATCTAAGTTCCTTTCCCTCCCCATTGGTTCTTTTTTTTATGTACATATATTATATTATATGCATGTAGGAATCTTCCTGAGGTTGTTGCAATTCCTTCTGTAAAAAAGACATCCTTTTTTGCAGACTGCTCCAAACCCGGTCTTTCTGGGAGCCCAGGAGCTTCTTCCCTGTTGTGTAACTTGCTCCCTGGTCACTGCAGTGCTGAGTCCACCCCATTTATCACTAATCCTTTCAAAATACTGCATAAAATTTTGTTTTTATTTCCTATTATATGTATCAAAGTAGGCCTTTGACTATCAAGACCCTGCGAGAGAGAGCAAGAAGTTAAGTGTTTGCTCACCTGGAAAGGTCAATCTGGCCAGTGGTAAGAGAGGTTCATTTGGTTTCCCTGCTAAAATCAAGAATGGTGCCTTGCTCCTTATCCTTGTTTACACAGCTCAGGAACAGCTCCTTGCTTGTAAGTCAAGATCACACCCTTCCTCTCATTGCCAAAGTGTGTTTCCTGAGAAAGTACAACCTGTCTCCTCCATCTGCCGCTGCGATCAAAATAGCTGGGGGGGAGCTCTGATATCTTTACTTTATTATATCTATATTTTGCTATTTATAGTTACCTTTATAGCTATGTTCTGTGTTTTGCATCATGCATTAACAGCTTGCACCCCTTAAATATCCCATCCAGGAACATGTGTTGTTGGCTACTACCCTCTCCTCCGCTTCTGTCCTCTTCCTGTGCCGCAAAGGGCAGCGTGTCCCTCCGACCCACATCTAACCTTTAGTGTTTACCACATGGGCAGTTTCTTTCTGATACTGCAGCTTTTTATACTGCTGCAAGTAGAAATGGCTACAGCATGGACAGGAAAAAAATGCTTATTTTTGGCCTGCTGATCTTAGTACCACAAACTTATGGGATATGTTGTCAATTGTGACCTTTTAAACAGTACTTTGGGCAGGAAATCCTGAAGTTCTTTTTGCTGATATTCTTGATATATGAACATTTGAAATTTCATTTTGCAATCTAAGATTGTGAGAACATAAAATAGTACAAGGTTGGTAAGAGTTGGGGGACCTGCAAGACAAATGCAGGCGTATAAATGTCATATAGTGAGTCTGTCTCATTTGCAGAGCTTTTGCTTTAGGAAGTATTGTTAGACCAGATAGGTGCTTGCTCACTAACCTCTTTGCTACAATAACCTCAGGGTATTTGGTTTTCTTCTTGTTATTTGTAGTGAAACCTGCTATGTCATGCAGATTTTTCAGTCAAACTTGCCTAGTGGCAGTTCTTCTGAGTCATCATCTTTTAGGAAGTAGCTATTGGGAGTCTATTCTCCCCCGTTTCCAGTTTGCAAACCCTTTAAAAGCACTGTCATAAAAACTGAGAGTCATAATCAGAGATGAAGAAATTAAACACCACTCTCATTCCCCTTTTCCCCTCCCCACAGCCACCTGCACATCTTTTCTGCTCTACCTCCTACCTCTCCCATATCAGCTCCTGGCTCCCTCTGAGTTTGGCACTCAGTAAAAATGGGGATCTAAGGGTAATGCCTGGATGGAGAAGGGAATTCATACGGGTTTATGCCTGTATTTCTGTTGATCCTTGACTCTGGGATGGACAAAGGTACTGTGTTACTGCTCCAAGAGCATTATCTGCTTATTCTGGAGGTCTCTGCAGCCACTTGGCCATTGAGTCTTGGAAGTATCTTACTGAATGCCGTAGAGAGAATGTTACCTCTATCTGTATGATAGATATGATGTGCGTGTCCACTGAAATGGAAATAGGATTATGTGGTGAAATCCCTCTGGATTCTCTGCATTTTACTTCCAGCTGAAATACAACATTTGTGGATGCTCTGCTGGATGAGTTTGATCAGGGTATCTTGGTGGAAACAACTCCCTTCTAAGCACTGAAATAGTTCCTATTTATTTATTTAAAATCCTAAATATGAGAAGAAAACGCCCACAAACCCCAACCGCCCATGTCTGTAAGAATCATGAAGCAATAACCTCCTGGTTAAGTCGGGCTTCCTGCTACCCCTGCTCACCCCTAGTAGTGAAATACATGGCGGGAGGTGTAGAGTCAAATGGAAAGTGAAGGGAAATAGGATTTACCAGATGTTTTGCAGCCTTGTCATTAGAAAACTGAGTAGGTGGAAGAGCTGGGTTTGGATTAGGAATTCCCTGTGCTTAGCTCCCTTCTTCTCCCTTTTCACCTCTGACTTCCTCAGTGTAGAACTCATTAATATGACAATGATGTGAGCACTGGACAGATATTTTGCCTCTCTTCCCAAGTCAGTCCTCCTTCCTTCCCTCCTGCTCCTCAGCTGCTTTCTTTGGCGGTGTCCTTGTTCCAATGTTTTGGGCAATAACAGGGCCCAGAAGGGCTTTGGTATGTTGGTTCCAACCTGGAACCCCTTTTCCTGGGGTTCTGCCAATTGTCTCTTACATGTGGTGAATAAGGGTTGTATTTTCCCTCCTTACCACTGTTTGATGGCCATTTCCTGGGACAACAGCATAAGAAAAATAATTAGCAAAGCTCACAGCAATAACAAACCATGAAAATCTTTGCCCTCCAATTCAACTGTTTGGCATTATCAAGGAGAAGAAATGTGAAACGGTAACACTCTTTAATTCATTAATGCGTTAATCGATTTCACAAAATTTGTTTGCAGCCACTTAAAGCAGACTCTTCTCTGCTTTTTATGAACTGCAAGTACAAAGCATAAGTACAGAAGACGAGGCTGCCACTTGCACAAATAAATGAAAATACTGATACAGCGTAAATTGCCTGAAAGCAAAAATCAAAATCTTTCCTGTTCTGCTGAATTTGGTATGCATCAAAAATACAAACTTTCTGCATTTCCAGTACGCTGTGAAGAAGAAAAGGGGAATCTCTTTTCCCCATTAATAACAAGCACCTAAGGGGCAATCAGAACAGAATAACAGGGAGCAGCCCAACTCCGTGAATTTATTTTTTTGTCGAAAAAACCCCTCATCAATCTATTGTCATGGATGAATGCTAGTGAGAGAATTGGGACTTAGAAATTAAATGGAGTTGTTGTCATACAAAATGTGTCTCCTTTCAAAAACACTTCCAGTGGTATTGATTTTTTGTATTGCTTTCAAGAAGCTCTGGCTACAATACAGGTCCTCTTTTGGCATTGAATGCTTCTCTTGAGAATATTTTCCAGGTGTTTTTTTGAACACAGATGTATAGTGGAGAAATTAAATTAGCAATGCAGCAGTCAAAGGGAGGGGCTTCAAAGGTTAACCCGTTGTAACGGTTTGGCATTACTTTCTCAGCAGCTTTGTCTGGACATCTTAAGCCAAAGACACTATTGCTCTTGGGAGAGAAGAACCCTTCTTCCCCTGCTTTCACTCTAAATGTCTAACGCACATCCAGAAGATAAGAATGACACTCCTAGAGTGAGAAAAAAGATGTGCAGATTGCTCAATTTGAAAGAAAACGGGTTTTTTTTCTCCCATTTTATTTTAAGTGCAGACGGGCTTTAATGAAAAAGGGTTGTTGGGTAGGAAGGGATGTGTCCTTCCTTCTGATGGAAACAAGGCTGGATGAGCACGCATAGCAATGACAGGCAATGGGTGTTGCCCTCACTGAAATGAAATCTAAATTTACTTTTAATGGGTGTTCTCCCCATCTCATCCCTCCAGATATTTTTTGCTGGACAGCTGTTATCTAGCTGGCCAATTTGGGTCATCCCCATGTAGAGCTTTGATTTTGAAAAGCAGTTTGGGGCTGAAATGGGGCTGCGTTGAGGGCATTGATGGTCTTTCTAGCTGAGTGCAATGGAAACGGCAACCATGAACCATGGACCAAGGTTATTTCTTCCCATCGCTTTTCAACACACATTTCTGTGAGCAGTGTCAGAGAACAGCCTGCACTGATGAAGACGGAAGGGCTATGAAGTGCTGACACTTGTGATTATTGCTACTGTGAAGCTTCCAAGTATTTGGGGTTTAGGAAGAGTTCAGGCATCTGAAAATGCATTAGCTTAACATTTGGCAAGAGGAGAATTTGGAGGAGAGAGTATAAAAAATTTGCTTTTCATTAACACAAGCTAATTAAATCATTTAGCTAGCACTTCCAGTACTGAGAGCATGCAGACACATACTATTTTGAGGTTTCACTTCTTTTTCTGCCAAGTTCTAGTTTCCAGACCAGCTTTCTTTTTGAGTGGGAACTAAGGAGTTTTGGACAATGTCAAGCATCATCCACTGGATCTGCTAATTTGTGGCTAAATTGTGCAACTCTTACCCAGCCAATGTGACTAATTTTAGATGTGCCTCGCAGGGTGAGTGCAGGATGGTTTTGCTTAAGTACAGGCTAGAGGAACAGCCCTGAGCACAAGGATTAATTGCATAAGAATTTAGTACAATCATGAGTAAGACTCATGTGATGTAGCCCTTTCTCTTAATTCTGTGTTGTTAATATGAACTTTGCTGTAGTCAAGGGTTTCCTGAGAATATTATTTATAATACACTCAGTTCCTCAAAGCCTTTTATTTCTCAGCAGCAGAACCTTACCCCTTCTGTTGTTTCAGCATACAGTCTGGGCAAAGGGGCTTTCTCCTGTTTTGTTCTGGATTCATCTCTTTGCCATTATCCTTTTCACATCTTTGTTGGATGTAGACGTTGTTTTCATTTAATAAACTTATTTTTAGCTCTTTAAAGTACACTCAAGATACCATCCTTCACAGACAGCCATGCTGCTGCCTAAGCAACCGTATTCCTTCTGGAGCATTTAATGTAGGGTGGTTTGGTTTTTTGTTTGGTTTTGATTTGCTTTTTTTTTCCCAGTGAGTGGTAAAGCTGCCCTGAAATATATGTGTTGCTCGGACTCGAGTTTTATTTCCTGAGAAAGGCTGAAATCCTGAAAGTCAACAATAAAACCCTGACTGACGCTAGTGAAGTGAGGATGAAGGAGGAGTAGCTGGTATACAACCTCGATAAAACTGGGAACGTATAGGTACATGGCATCCAGAAAGAATGAAACCCTGACCCAGCTTCTCACTCAGCACACTGGGGAAGCCCAACGCACTCGCTCCCTGCTCGTCCCCCACTTTTTTGGCTTTGAGCAAAGGCTGGGCTTCCCGGAAGGGAGAGCAGATCCAGCCCTCTGTGTCCCTGGTGTGGCTTACCTGGGCTTGCAGAGGCTTGTGCCTGGGAGGGATCTGGCTAGCAAGAGGGCCTTGTGAATGGAAAGAGGGGAATCTGCAGTGAAATCTGAGAGGAGACTTAGTGCTGAGAGGATTCATACAGAAAAGTCAAAAAGATGAAAGCAGAGTTGATAGTGTGGACAAAGTGCAGAGCTTAGATCCTGATGTTTGCCTGATTAATTCAGAGGACAATTCCCTGTGGACTTCAGTATGCTTTTGGGGAGGCCCTTTCTGTGCTGCTGGAAAGAGGGGAATCTGCAGTGAAATCTGAGAGGAGACTTAGTGCTGAGAGGATTCATACAGAAAAGTCAAAAAGATGAAAGCAGAGTTGATAGTGTGGACAAAGTGCAGAGCTTAGATCCTGATGTTTGCCTGATTAATTCAGAGGACAATTCCCTGTGGACTTCAGTATGCTTTTGGGGAGGCCCTTTCTGTGCTGCTGCTGCCAGATTTGGTTTGGTTCATCTTCAGCA
>NW_010327236.1:0-1692 GCF_000700745.2 Antrostomus carolinensis | reverse complement strand
GAGAATAAAGCTCCAGCACCTTTCCTGCGGGTGGTGTGAGTGCTCTCACAGTCGTGGCCAGCAAGACATACCGTTTAACACATGGCATTGCTCTCTGACCGTAGGACCCTCGAGCTGGCTCTGCAGTGTTGCTAACAGAGACCTGGGGGGAAACCATTGCTACATCCTAGGGAACGAGGAGGGCCATAGATTTGGTCTTAAAAGTCTTTTCCAACCTAAATGCTTCTGATTCTATGGTTTGTGTTTGTTGGATTCTCAGCAGCTTGTAAGAGGAGGTTTGCTCAATCTCATACCTTCCATTAAAATGGTTGTCCTAAGGGAGCTCCCACGTGCTATCTCATTTGAGATACCCTTTTTTTTTTTCCCCCTTCACTGCTGTCATTTTGTTGTCATGGCTCCTAACTGATTGCTCAGTGCTGTTCACACATAGCACCAGAGCTCAGGGTTTATTCCTATGACCAGGAGCTGGGTTGGAACTGGATGATCTTTAAGGTCCCTTCTAACCCAAACCATTCTAGGATTCTATGAAACGTCTTTCACAAAGTGCCGCATGCATCAGCAGCTCGGTACTGCCACGTCCATCGCCCCTGAAAATGGTACCTTTTCCCACCATCAGCAATAGCAGTTTTACCCCCTCTGCCTGGCTCGCTACTGATTTACGGCGCTCGTAACACATCTGTGCCTGCCTGCTGCTGCTTCATGGAAACAGCTACAGTGAGAGGCAGAGGAAGAGTGAGAGAAAATGCTCAGGAGGAAAAGCAGGAGAGATAACAGCTGCTGTACCAGAGCAAGAGACAGTTTTTTTAAGGAGGGAGCTTTGCAGATGTTGATGGAAATCTGCCCCAGGTCTGGAAGGACGTGTACAGACAAATGCTTAAGCATTGGATGTGGGGAGGAACCGTGGTCCAGTTGGACATGGAGAACAACAATGATTGATGCAGAATATGAGATGATAGCTAACAGGGAGTGGGCTGGAAAGGAGTTTGCAAGTGAAAGCCAAGAGCCCTGCAAACCAAAGGGCCTCTTATCTCACTGCTTTCTCCAGCCAGAGAAGGTGAAATGAGGCAGGGCTGGCACTGCCTGGCCAGGGCGATAGGGTGCTCTGCACCTGCACTGGCTGCTGGCACGAAAAATGGAAAATTGGAAGGCAAAAAGAGAAATAATTCAATGCAAAGAGAAACTATTAAAACCAACAAAAGTTGAGAAAGGGCTGCTGTGCTCCTGCCTTGGCCATTGCTCCCAAGACATTTGAGAGATGTCCTGGGATCCAGGCTCAATAATACTAATTTGGAATTTAAAAGAGCTCTCTAATTATGCCGTTTACTGCCCTGTCAGTCGTGTTTAAATCAAACTGTGGGACCCAAACAACGGAAGTGAACCCCGGCCTTTTATGACGGGGTTACAACATTGGTGGACAAGGCTAAAGCAACTGATGTCATCTACCTGGATTTGTGCAAGGCGTTTGGCACTGTCCCATATGACATCCTTGTCTCTAAATTGGAAACATGTGGGTTTGATCGATGGACCACTCGGTGGATAAGAAACTGGCTGGATGGCTGCACTCAAAGAGTTGTGGCCAACAGCTCAAGGTCCAAGTGGAAACCAGTGAAGAGTGGTGTCCCTTAAGGGTCGGTATTGGGACTAGTGCTGTTCAACATCTCTGTCAGACACGGACAGTGGGGTTGAGTGCAC
>NW_010327235.1:4555-4758 GCF_000700745.2 Antrostomus carolinensis | reverse complement strand
TCTATAATGAAGCGCCCTTGTTTTCTGGAATTTGGGGCGTTGATGGTTTTGCTGTAGTGAAGCTCTGTAAAGAGAACTGTGGGAAGGGAACGGCTTCTTGGATGGGGAATTCCACAGCACTGTGCTTCCTCTGTTCACAGTGTTGCTGGGTGACGTTAAGCGAGTCACATCACCACTGGGTCCCTGTTTCTCCAGCTGTCGTA
>NW_010327235.1:0-4543 GCF_000700745.2 Antrostomus carolinensis | reverse complement strand
GACTAAATAGCTCTCGAGGGGAAGGGTGCTGTGTAAAATCTAGTAGTGGTGTAGCTGAAACACTCGTGTGAGATTTGAGCATAACTGTAAGAAGTTTAATGATGTTGTGCAGTGAAATCAGTTGCTTATCAACCACTATAAGAGCATAACGTGGTACTTAATAATGTATTTTTTATAGGTTGGAGCAGCTTTGCCTGTTGATGTCTTAACATATGAGGAAAAAACTCTGTCTGCCATATTAAGAGTTATTAGCAGGTAAGGTGCAGGAGGTGTGCACTTCAGATACTGCCATGGAAATACCTTTCAGAAGAAAACAGAACTCTCAAACTCAGAATGTGGTCTGTGAAGAATTAAGCCTAACTTGCAGATGTCTGCATAGAGTATACAAAAATAAAAATTCACTAAGATTTGGTAACCTACATGCATCAGTATATAATTCCTGCTTTAAAACAGAATGGTCCAGTAGGACTATTGAAATATGTGGCTTTAAATCTCTTTCTGTAGTCAAGATGAGGATGGTTATCAGATTTAAATGGTGCAGATAACTGCAGGTGATTTAGGGGAAGAAGGAACTTAAAGGCGCAGAAAGTACAAGAACAGGGCCAGTAAAGTGAACGTGAAAAGGTTACAGTGCGTATCTCTCTGTGTCAAGGACAAGAGACTGCAGTCACTGCAGTAACTCTTCAGGGCACAGTGTTGCTACTAGAACTCACTGGTGAAATTACCTGCTGTTAAACTTGGTTAAGGTTCATTACTCTTTATGCAAGATGCTTTTATTTAAGATGTTTATGCTGCAGGAAAACTGCAAACCCCAAATTTTACTAATACATTTTGTTTTCTTTTTACTTAGTGGCCTTGTTAAGCTGTGGAGTGCTCTAACATTGCTGGGCTTCTACCAGAACAGGAGGTGTGCTTTTCGAGTGCTGCAGGTAAAAGCCCTGTGGGGGCTGGATGGCTTCCTCCAAATGTCAGTTCTTGCTCCAAGTTGTCTGGCTCAATGAGCACACTGCCTCTAGATGGTCTAGATGCAAAAATTTCCTTGTTTGGGAGTGAAATGCTTGTCAATGCAAGTGTGTGGGCCTGTGTTTAAGCAATTACCATATTATAATGAATCTTGTAACATGTGACAGTAGTGGCTGTCTCATTACTTTATGGTTTCATTCCAATGAGAACTCCTTATCTCATTAATACATCTGCAATACAATAATTTCTGGGAAGGTTTGTTCCTGGCCCATATCTTGGTCCCATCTTTCACTCCCATTCCCCCATTTATTCCCTTTCTAATAGTTGCTGTCAGCTGACCTCATTTAAAAATGCATGCATGAACATGAGCTTCCAGAGCTTACTTTTCCCTGAGGATGCTGCTTAATAAAATGAGTTCCAAGAATTCCTTGTCTCTGAAGCAATAGCTAAACAAAAGTCTGCTTGGGCAAAGCTCTAAGTTTTTAATCTCTTATGTAAAAGGGAAATTGAAGTATTTTTTACTTTGCATTTGATGGTGTTTTGTTGTGGGGTTTTTTTTAAGTGCTTTAGTTTGTTTGTTGCTTTGTTTTTGTTTTCTCCTCAAACTAGACCTCTCCATTTCTTCTTGCGTTATCTGGGAACAGTAGAGAACTAGTCCTGGACTGAATGCAGTTGTTGGTTTGATTGAACGAAGCAGAAGTTGCTTGAGATGTTGCAGCCCTTCAGGTGTGGAATTTCTGGAGGCAGTTTCCAACAAAGAGCCTTGACAAAAGTGATGTTTATCAACTCACTGCTTGGATGTCCCTTATGTCACAGTTTACACATAAAAGTTGGAGACAAAGCCGAACTCACCAAAGCTTTTACACAGAATGATGTTGTTACTTTTTCTGATTTAACAGGTGACACAAATCCTTTGCACTTAAATGAAGATTTTGCAAAGAAATCTAGGTTTGGGAGAACTATTGTACATGGAGTTTTGATCAATGGACTTATTTCTGCAGTTCTGGGTACTAAAATGCCCGGTCAAGGTTGTGTATTTCTTTCTCAAGAGATCCGATTTCCAGCTCCCTTGTATACTGGCGAAGAAGTCACCGCTACAGCGGAAGTGAAACGACTGAAGGGTTCCATTGCACACATTTCAGTGTCATGTAACGTCAGAGAAAGTGAAAAGACTGTTATGGAAGGGATGGTGAAAGTCCTGGTGTCAGACAGCTAAAGCTGTTCATCCTGTGCTGCTTTACTATAAAGGCCAGAAATGTACGCTTGGTTTTGACTCTGTCTTTTTGTGTGACATCACTTAATCCAGTAAATTTGTAACAAAAAACCCTTCAGAACCTTTCAGCCATACAAACTTAATCTTGATAGAACAGCATTAAACTTAGAGCCATTCATTTTTCCCTGTGTATTGGCAAGATGAAACCAAGGGAACCAGGCACTTACTGAGACAGAAGTGGCACATTTGGATGAGCTTTTGCTCTGCTACAGTGGGAAGTCTGGAGTGGCAGGGCTTATACTGAGGCTGTTCTTTTTGGCAGAATCACAGTCCACACCAGCTACATTCAGTTCAAACTTGTTTGCTCTGTACAAAGTCGTTACATTGCTAACAAGCACCGGTGGGAGGGGAGGACGCTTGTGTTTAACAAGCAGAACAGAAGTGGAGGTGTTGACACGCATGTACTGCAAGATGTGTTGTAATCTCCATGGCAGCTCTGCCTGATGTTGGTGCAGTGTGCTCTTTTGCAGTGTTCTAGCTAGTAAAGGCTTCCTCAGCTCTGCAAATAGGTATCAGTCAGCCTTCACATGAACAATATACTCTGCCCAATACAATTGGAGATGTGGCTCTCATAATGCTTTCAAATTCTTGGGATACCTTACAAAACTGATTATAAAACACCCCAAAAATTTACCTTTAATGATAAATGCTTCTGAAACGTGCCTCCCAGAAGCAGAGTGAAGCAGCTTTTTCAAAAAGCAATATTGTCACTGCTCTACTTACTGCCTCCTTACGCTCCTGTGGGCAAGACAAGCAGGGGCAATTTTGCAGACTACTGACTATGGCTTCTCTCTGCTTATTTGGCTGTGTGAACATGTATTCCCCTTTGCTCACTGAAAGTACCTTGGTTGCTGGTAAAGTAGGCTTTTGGTAAATTCAGAAGTAAATAATCCGGGTGAAATTATTTTAGTACCAACATAAGATTACACTAAGAAACTTTTTTTCAGGAATGATGGGGAGTAAAAGTACAGATTGTCCTTGGTGGCTTATGTAGTTTTCTGGCAAGACATGTGTTATCCCCCCATCTTCTCTGTAGCAGAAACACATCCATAACTTTTCTTAGCTGCAAATAACCTCCAAAGTCATTTGCTATTGGAAGAGAGTTTGTCCTCAAACTGTGATGAAGGCTACTGGTAAAACCATTAACCCTGGGTATTATGTCTTGTTCTTAAACACAGCTGTGCTGCAGTGGCAAACCCCAGGTGTTAAACTGGATCAGAGGGAGAGTAATGTTTAAGCTTTCTGACTTCAGCGTGCCCTCTGTTTTCAAAGCAGAGGTTTGGCCTCTTCACAACATGGAAGTGGTACTCGGTGAGAGCTTTCCTTATCTCTTGTCTGGAGGAACTGTTTTGCTTCCCCTTTCCTTTCCTTCTGCCGTGGGTCACTGCCTGGTCCCTGGCTTGTGCTGTACAGAACACTGTATTTCAAAGCGGGCATGCTCCTTCCTTCTTCCCCTGCCTCCCTGGATGGGAAGTTGCCATGTTAACGCCTGTTAACAAAAGGAATCAAATCTGTATGTGACCTGGGGCCGCTGCAGAAGGAGCAGTTTGGAAAGATGCTGTTCCGGCCCGAGACTGAGCTGCTCACCCTCAGCACACAGCCCGTCAGTGTGGAGCTGAGAGACAGACGAGGCTGCTGACGGTGACTGTTGAAGCCCACGGTGAGCTGGTGCTCTGCGGTGGTACTTACACCACCCTGAGCGAGATGAATTCCCGTGCCGGTGCGGGAAGGGAGAAGGAAGCGCTGACAAGTGCTCAGCGGGCGGTGGGTTCCCAGGTGCTGAGCAGCGTTGAAATGGAAAGTGTTCTGCAGTGAAAGGCAGAGGGTGGAGCTCCATTTAACTTTACATCTGTGTTTTGACAAAAAAGTCTTAAATCTACAAATTGCGTGGAAGGCACCAGAGGGTGTTTGATGTTTATGATCATTTAGATGAGATATGAGGAAGAACTTCACTGTGAGGGTGGTCAGACACTGAAACAGGCTGCCCAGAGAAGTTGTGGATGTCCCTTCCCTGGAAGTGTTCAAGGCCAGGCTGGATGAGGCTTTGAGCAACCTGGTCTAGTGGAAGGTGTGCCTGCTGATGGCAGGGGGGTTGGGACTGGATGATCTTTAAGGTCCCTAACCCCAAACCAGTCTATGATTCTATGAAAACAAACCAACAACCAAACCCAGAAGGTAACGAGCAGCAAGTGCGCCAGACCTTTTAAGTTTCTCTCTCTGCGAGACCCAGCACCGTCTCGGGGCTGATCCCCTTCCCGCAGCCGTCCGTGCCCCCGGAGCGGCGTGGAGCACCGGGTGTGGAAGACC
>NW_010327234.1:2824-4396 GCF_000700745.2 Antrostomus carolinensis | reverse complement strand
CAATCCCCAACATCCTGTGATTCTGTGAAGAACTGAAAAAAACATTTTAAAAGTGCGATTTATTAGGAAAGTTCCCCCTGATCTTGAAGGACAGACTGTTGTGGTGCAAGAACGCAGCCAGGGACACTGGTTTGGAGTTTGTGAATCCAGAACGGTGTCCTGCACTGTGTGTTGAACCTCATCTGCTTTTCCCCTTCCTTCAGCGAGCGCCAGCGGAAGAGATCACGTATGAGACGCTGAAGAAGGCGATAGGTAAGTGATGGAGCTGGTCATAGTAGGGAGAGGTGGAGATTGGGGTGGTGGGTGTGTGCATGTGTGTGTGTGTGTGGACACTGTCACCCCTGTGTCAGTGCCAGGACAAGAGGACGTGGGCTGAAGTTGTGGCCAGGGCAGTTGAGATGGGATGTGAGGAAGAATTTCTTTGCTGCAAGGGTTCTGAGGCATTGGAAGGGGTTGGCCAGGGCAGTGGTGGAGTCCCCATCCCTGGAGGGATTGAAGAGTCGTGTAGACACAGTGCTGAGGGACATGGGTTAGTCACAGGGGACTGGTCAGTGTTGGGTTCATGGTTGGACTCCATGAGCTTCAAGGGCTTTTCCAATCCAGGCCATTCTGGGATTCTGTCCATATGTGCACACCATGGATGGATGAATCTCCAACACTTCACCATGGCACCATTGCACCCAGGTCACAGGGCGACCTAACAGCTTCACAGCTCTGCCTGGACCTGTCAGTGTTGGGGGATTGGTCCCAAATCCAGATGCTGGAGACCATCTCCTTGACTTTCTAGTGATGCCTAAATCCATACAGTCTGCTGGGGAGGTGGGGACGTGGCGTGGGGTGATCTTTGTGGGTGAGGAGCATCTGAGAGCCATCTCCCCCTCTGCTTCAGTAGACAGCGTCGCCGTGGAGGAGCAGGAGCGAGAGAGGAGGCGGCAAGTGGTGGAGAAGTTTCAGAAAGCCCCATTCGAGGAGATCGCTGCCCACTGCGGCGCCCGGGTGAGTCACAGCACTAAATCCCCACGGCTCCTCTGCTGGGGAGAGGTGGACAGTGACAATGTCACTCTTGAATTTTACCAGGCCACCCTCCCCATGCTCTGGTGACCAGGGTGTGATTGTCCCCTTTGCTGTGGTCCCCAGGGTGCAGTCACACTAATACAGCCTCTGTGTCTGTGTTACAGGCGACGCTGCTGCAGAGCAAACTCAACCAGATCTTCGAGATCACCATACGGTGAGTTGGGGTGACAGCTGAGCACACGCCGTCAAGTGTGGGGTGACTGACCACAGTTAAGTGCTGGCTGTGGGGCAGTGGGAGCCACCTGTGTCCCTCATCAAGGAGACTCATGTGCTAGGGATGGGGGTCAGCCTGGGGCTGGGGTCTTTGTGAATGGCAGAGGGGACAAGGTGGAGGGACGGGACAGAGGCCCTCTGCTCCGCTCTCCTGAGACCCCACCTGCAGTGCTGCCTCCAGTGCTGGGGCCACCAACACCACAATGACATGGAGCTACTGGAGCCAGTGCAGAGGAGGCCACGAGGATGATGCGAGGGCTGGAGCAGCTCTGCTGTGAGGACAGG
>NW_010327234.1:0-2567 GCF_000700745.2 Antrostomus carolinensis | reverse complement strand
GCCAGTGTTGAAGGCCAGGCTGGATGAGGCTTTGAGCAACCTGGTCTAGTGGAAGGTGTCCCTGCTGCTGGCAGGGGGGTTGGAACTGGAGGAGCTTGAAGGTCCCTTCCCACCCAAACCATGATGACAAAGGTTGCTGGGAGCAGCCTCTGGTTTGTTTGCCCCAGTTCTCTGTTATGGTGTCACTGGGGAATCCTGCAATGGGGCAGGAACGCAGATTTTCTGCACCAGGCTTTGCTTCCTCACCAAACCTCTCCATAAACCATCTCCTTCCATCTCTTGTGTTTCAGACCACCACCAAGCCCTTCTGGCACCATCACAGCTGCCTATGGCCAGCCCCAAAACCACTCCATCCCAGTGTACGAGATGAAGTTCCCGGACCTGTGCGTGTACTGATGGTGGCCGTGCTGGTTGGGCAGAGCCACCGCTGCACAGCTTGCACCAAAGGACCTCTTAGGGAGAGACTGCTGACCCTGTGGGGAACACATCCTTGTGCAGGACGGGTGGGGACATGGACATCAAGGCCACCCCAAGATTCTTTGGCACCACAATCCCGTCTCTCGTACTTTATTGGGTGGTTCTCCGCCTCCGTAACCACGTTTGGCAGCGGTTGGTGGTGCAGGAGGTTTGGGGAACAGTGACACGGGGAGGTGGGTGGTTGCTCTGACCTCCCTCTCTGGTTTCATTTTTTTGGGGGAGGAAGGGGAGAAGAGATGTTCTGGCTCTGGGCAGAGCACATTGGGTCCATATATCTTCTTGGCATAAAGCAAACTCATTCCCTGGGGAATCCTTCTCCACATGGTCTGTTGGGCACGTCGTGAGCCCCTGGTGAGGGGAAGGGCTGAAGCTGGAGGGTGTGAGACTAAAAGGCAGGAGGAGATCTGGGGTGAGGTGTGCTGGAGTCTGGGGCAGCCACAGATCCAAAGCTTGGATGAGCTGGTGCTTGAGGCAGGTTTCTGGAAGGGGTATGATCCCCATGTCCAGCTCCTGCATCTTCCTGGGACCCCCCCTCGGTGCACGGCCAGTCCCCTGGGTGCTTCAAGGTGCCCTGATGCCCCGGACAGGAGGACTTACCTGGTTGCAGCACAAGGGTGGCAATTGTCCCATCCCATTGTGGGGTCACACAGCAGCCTGGCTGGTTCCAGGTCACTTGAAAATATGATTTATTTGGGAAAACCCACTCTTTTTTGGGGGGGGGAACCCACCAAAGCCGTGCCTCGTGCCTCTCACCTGGGTTATGAGCTGGTTGCTCACGAGGAGCTGGTGTGACTGAGCCCAGGTGTGCAGTGGGATGCCTGGAGCAGTGACCTGAAGCACGAGCAACCACCGTGCTGGGGAATATTAACCCATTTACCCACTGTTGTCATATTTTTGGGTTGAGTTTTCACAGTTTTGAGGTTCATCTCTCAAAGAATGAACGATTTCATTGATTTTCTTTTATTTTTTTAGCAGAATCGCTTTGATTTCAGTCCAATCTTAAATCAGCTGAGCCGTAATCACAAAGAAACCTCAGCGCCGCAGGAAATAGCAGTGATAAGAAGTGGTTTGGCAGGTTCCACCCTGCAGACCCTGCAGCTGGCAGAGGCTGTGGATCGTGGATTTGCTTGTGCAATAGGATAAAACTGGATTTGGGCTGGAAAGGCAGATGAAGCTATCGAGAATTTATCTTTAGACACACGTGGTAGAAAATTCTGAGTCCTACCAAACCCAAACTACAAGGTGAAGATGGTAGGGATGGGGAGGAAAGGTTATTTGGAGGGTATTGAGTCATTCCCAGGGGGTATTGAGTCATTCCCAGGGGGTATTTAATCATTCCCAGGGGGTATTTAGTTGTTCACAGGGGTCTTTCTTGCTCCCAAATACCTTCCAAGCTGAAGCTGTTTGCAAGATGAGCTTGGGCGCGCTTGAAATCAGACAGGCACTGCTTGCAGCTTCTTCACCATCACCCTCCCAGCACCCTGGGGGGGATCTCTGTCAAACTTGGGCAACCCCTTTCCCCTTTGGCTGGACACACTGCTTCTGGCTTTGCCACGTGAAGAGACACAGAAGAGTCTAAAGCTGGAGATGTGGGAGCTGCTTCTGCTCGTGGCGAAGGGACAAGAGGTAAACGCAGCCGCTCGATCGCACCGGCTCTGCCCGTGTCCCCCTGGGTTGCTTCAGCCACCACCCATTTCTCTGCCACCTCTCACTTCCAGATCTTCAAGCTGTTATTTTAAGCTATAATTACACTTTACCATCCCTTTTTGTTTCCTCTCAGTGGTGGATATCATTCGCAATTGCCCCGAGGTCACCGCTTGTGCTGGGATCTGGGTTTAGGAAATGATCTAGTTTAAGAGGATGGGAAAAACAAGGGGTTATTTCAATCTCTGGGTTGGATCACGGTGCTGTCCCACTGGCAGCGTGGCTCTGCTCTGCCAGCCCTGCCCGAGGCTCTTCCCTTGCTGCTGCCTCTCCTCAGGCTCCTCATGTGTCCCCATCCCCTGTCCCTAAGTTGGTTTTGCTCCCTGGGTTATGCCTGGTCCTACTGAAACCTGAGTTTGGCTGGGATGAGTTTTGTTGGGATGAGT
>NW_010327232.1:0-2255 GCF_000700745.2 Antrostomus carolinensis | reverse complement strand
CTTCCTCGTACCTGAGGTAAGGGCGGCTCTCCCGGCAGGTGAAAAGCGATCCCGAGCAGCGATGGTTTGAGGGAGGAAGGGCTCGGAGCCGAGGAGCCAGGCTGAGCTGGAAACGCAGCCCCTCCCCAGGCACGGGCAGGCAGGGATGGCAGCTGGCTCCCTGGCCCTCAAGGGGTCCTTCAGCACACTTGGCTCCGGCTCCGCTGCCTGCCGAGCCCCAGGTCTCTTCAGGAGATGAGCTGCCTGCGTGGGGGTCACAACCCCCTTTCCTCTGGCTCCCTTTGCAGATCAGCTATGAAGCCTCTCTGGAGAAGCTGAGCGTGAAGCGGTTCTACCCCTCGTTCCTGCGCACCATTCCCAGCGACAGGCAGCAGGTGAAGGCCATCCTCCTGCTGCTCCAGCACTTCGGGTGGACGTGGGTCACGCTGCTGGGCAGCGACAACGCCTACAGCAGGGAAGGCTTGGACACCCTCTACAAGCTGCTGTCTGCAAGTGAGGTGTGCGTTGCCTACCGAGGCATCATCCCCATCAACAAGGACTCGAGCAGCCTGGAGCTCCATGACCTGGTCAGAATCCTCATGGACATCAAGGTCAATGTCACTGTTGTCTTCTCCACCAGACAGACTGCCCGCTCTTTCTTTGAGGTGGTGGTGCAGAGGAACATCACGGGCATGGTGTGGGTGGGCTCTGAAGACTGGGTGTTAGCCCAAACCATCTGGCAGATACCCGGCATCCAGAGCATTGGCTCGGTGATTGGGGTTTCGTTTCAGAAGACAGAGCCTGCAATGCTGGAGCGCTTTGAAGCTTGGAAGACCAGAGAGGAACGTGCTGGGGCTGAATGTGCCAGCGGGACGGCAGCGGGTGGGGAGATGGCAGGGAGCACCCAGCTGGACTGCACCCAGAGTGCCAGCTGCCACTCGCTCACCTCTGCCACCGCCGTGTACGACGCTCAAGCCTCCTTCAACGTGTACTCAGCCGTGTACGCCGTGGCCCACGGCCTCCACGACCTGCTGGGCTGCGCCTCGGGGACGTGCAGCAAAGGCACAGTCTACCCCTGGCAGGTAAGAACAACGCCAGGAAGGAACTTCCTTGTGGAAGAGGATCCACAAGGATCCTTCCTCACAAAGAAGGATTTCCCCCTTGTGCCTAGGGGTTTTCTGTCCCTCTGAAAGGCTCGTGTCCCAGCTGAACACCCTCATGGGCTTCAGCCACCTGTCACAGTCAAAGCAGCCTGGACCTAGACCCAAACTCCTGCCCTAGATCACTTCTGTCCCTCTACTGCCAGCCCCTCGCAGAAACCTGGAAGGGACGTTCTGCAGCTGGGTGTGCACTAGCTGCTGGGAGGTAGAAACAAGAGCCAGAGCAGAGAAGGGGTCCCCCAGCACATCTCCCTCCTGAGACTCAGCGGGAGCCTCCTCACCAGGAAGGGCTCTTCTCTTTTCTGTCTTACAGCTCCTACAAAAAATCAAGCAAGTAAACTTCACCCTGTACAAGAGCCACATCTCCTTTGACGCCAACGGGGACATTCGTAAAGGCTACGACATCGTCATGTGGAACTGGAGCGGCTCCAGCTGGGCTTCTGACGTGATAGGAACCTTCAGCGTGAACCCCGACAGGCTGAGCATCGACCAGGGCAAAATCCTGTGGCACAGGGAGGATGGCCAGGTACAGTTCTGCATCGAGATCTCACTGACTGCTGAGCCAGCTCATCCCCAGCACTGCCAGCTCTGGGTAACTCCTCAGGGCAGGACAAAGTGAGGGCAGACAGAGGGGGCATGGGGGGGGTCACCCACATTCTGAGTTCCAGCTTTCATCCTTCCAAAAACCAGGCAGGGCACACAAACCAAAAAGGCTCCCAGGTCCTACTTTTATCTTTAAAAGGTCTCATTTTCTCAGCACCTCTGTAAGAACCGTGACGTGCTGAGCTCTCAGCTCCTGCCCTGTCTGTCTGGAAAGCTGGCAGCACACTGCCCCAGTGCTGCCAGACCCGGGCCTGGCGCTCAGCGAGGTGTCCCGCTGCGCACCCCGCTGCTGCCTGACCCTGCCCACGCTCCCACAGGCTCCCACATCCCTGTGCTCCCAGCCCTGTCAGCCCGGAGAGAAGTTTTTTCCGCCACCGCTGCTGCTTCACCTGCGTGGCCTGTCCGGCAGGAACCTTCCTGAACAGATCGGGTCAGTGTGTCCCGGGGGTGGGGGGGCTCCTTCCTCCCCTTCCAGCCCGCCTGGCTCCCCTCCCGCGCCCTGCTTCCTCCTCC
>NW_010327231.1:0-13629 GCF_000700745.2 Antrostomus carolinensis | reverse complement strand
CAAGGGCCAGCCCAGTGAAACTATCACATCCCCCCTTAAAAATAAGATTGGAAATGCTGAGAAGTAAATTAGACAAGCAAAGATATGTCACTGTACTGGCAAGCTCCTACACCTGCTGAGGTAAGCCCATTAAAGCTCCTGAAGACATCAGCATCACCAAAAAAATAGACTTTAGCTCAGCCTTTCCTTCCCGTGGACAGTCTTCAAAACTATGGAGCCTTTTGGAGGGTTTAGGAGGGAAAAGACTGAAAGAACAGTCAACCAGCACATTGTGTGGCGCAGATCCTCTGAGATCTGCTCTCAGACGTTTTACAGACCCCCTGTGCAACCTCCAACAGATATTAAGAACTATTAAGAAATATTTGTGGGATGTTTATGAAGGAAGACTTTTGATGTCCCAGTCAAACTTTATGTAAGTGGATGTTTATGGGTTCATTTCTTTTCCTATGTTGGAAAGCCCAAAATTAATTCTCTCTTGGGACCACTTTTGATTTAGCTTTGACAATTCCATTACCAGCTGACACACAGCTGAATAATGTTTGCTATTAAGGTTGGAATATTCTTTGCTTGCAAGATGTGTGGATCATTTGGGAGCGTAAGTGCTGCTGTTTTTCTTTGAACCATGGATTCTGCACTGCACGGTCCTTCATGGCCAGAGATCCACATTCCCTTTCACTGAAGAATGAGGATTATGTGCATCATATCCAGGTTTATGATTTCCCCAGCCTAGAACTGAGCTGAACCTGGCTATCTAAGACAGCTTCTGGCTTTCAGCTTCACTCATCCAAGACAACCAAAGGCTATCAAAGAGTTTTCAGACAAAAAAGTCGACCCCAGCTTGAGAAGTGTGCAGGAACCTTTACAGAATCATTCAGTAACTCAGCTTTAAGAGTCCCTGGTCCAGCTCTCTGCACAAAGCAGGGCAACTCCAAACCCTTGTCCTTGTCTGGTCAAGTTTTCAAAATACCCAACAATTACTGTTTTCCTCTCTTCCTGCTTTCCCCCCTTGTTTTGTTTGAATGCAGCAATTTCACAGGCAATTCCTCACTAATACAAGTGCAGATAAGCAGAGAGGCAGTTAGAGGGTTCTTGTAATTCACAGCCACCTTACTGACCCTGGAAAAGTTCTGATTCATTTGGAATTTCTCACACAGTGCTCTCATTTCTCAATTTCTAAGACCATTTAAGATTATCGAAATGGATGTTAAGAAAAAATGGTCCAATCCAGTTTTCAGCAAAGTAATGGCAATATTCCAATATAATTCAATATGTGCCAGATGAGTTTCCAACACCAGAAAGCCAACATGGGTTAAAGAAATTCCTTAGTAATTATTTAAAGGCTGCAGATTTTTTGCAGAGCACTAAGGAAAGCACCAGGAAGTCTCAGTGTCAGGTTATGGCACATCACTCTGGTGAAAAGTCACCATGGAGTGTCTGTCCTTTCTAACAGCTGAACTCAGAGAGGTGTTCCAAGGACAATAGATTCCAGCACAGTTTGCTTTGCTGAGTTTGGTATATCATTAATGAAATACACCATCATTAAAATAAATCAAATGGTTAGAGCTGTACCAACAAAAGCAAGAAGTCTGATCATTAAGACCGCATTCTCCTGACTCAGTCTCCAGCACCAAATCCCAAGTACAATGTCCTACTGTGACTTTCCCTCTTTATCCCACAGGGAAAGGAATCACAGGATCCCAGAATGGTGGGGTTGGAAGGGCCCTCAGGAGATGATCTCGTCCACCCCCCCTGCCAAAGCAGGTTCCCTACAGCAGGTTGTAGAGGATGGGGTCCAGGTGGGTTTTGAACATCTCCAGAGAAGGAGACTCCACACCCTCTCTGGGCAGCCTGTCCCAGGGCTCTGGCACCCTCACAGGAAAGAAGTTTTTCCTTCAGTTTGTCTGGAAGTTTTGGTGTTTCGGTTTTGCCCGTTGCCCCCTGTCCTGTCACTGGGTACTACTGAAAAGAACCTGTCTGAATCAAAAGAAAAGTGCAGCTTTAGCATGAGTGGGTACAATTTAACCTCTTCTCCTTTAGCATCATTCCCTGCACAGGAATTTCAGCCACGCTCAGACATTCAGTGATCAGCTCTAATCACAGAAAAGGAAACTGTGAATGATGAATCAGGAATTGTGCTGGATGCTTCTAGAAACCTGGAAGCATCAGGAAAGATAGTCTCCATGAAGTGGTCCGCGCCCTTGGTAGCTAGAGGTGCCATCATCAGAAGACAGTGGATACTAATGTGCTCTTGCTTTCAGCAGGTCAAAGATCCTTCTGCCAACACAAAGCTAGAAACTCCTCTTGTCTTTTTTTGCCCTTTTTTTTTTTTGCCCTGGCAGTTTTAGTGATTACAGACAGAGCAATGGACAAATCTACCATGCTTGGCACCTTCAGAACTATCTGGAGTGTCTCTCTGGAGTCAGACAGACCTGTTACAAGCCCAGCATCTGGTACCAGGGTAAATTTTGGTTGGCCCATGTTGCGTCACTTTTTCCTGATGTACACATGAGTTACCTGAGAATTTCAAATTAAATAAGTGTTCTTGTTTCCTGAATATGCCTCTGTCTTCCCTTTCACTGATTCATACTAGTTCAAATCCTGGAGCACAGCAGCTCCAAACATATCTGGATGCATAAAGGAGATGGAAATCATATGAAATCTTCTTTCCATGATTTGGATAAAGGTGTAATAATATGTACTAGCAAGAAAAATCTAGTGAGGTTACTAAAGGGCATGGATCTAGGAAATAACTGCAGCTAGACCGCTAAAGATGTATGCTTGTTGTTCAGAGGCAGCAGCATGACAAAGCATCAGTTTAAATATAGTATTTGAGAGAGAAAAATCTTACAGTGACAAGAGTAAGAAATCCATGCCAGCAAAATACAGTCATTAAACCATACACACACATTGCCAGGGACAGGACACAATATCTTTGGCCTCACGCTGAGCCTTTCACCAGTCCCTGGAAGGAAAACTTCCCTCCCTGAAGAAGGAGTGTGGTTTCTGTCTTCCCCGGGCAGCCCCAGGCACCTCGCCCGGAGAGTTTCCCTCCAGCAGAGGGGAGTGCAGCCTGTGCAGCAGGAGCTGTCAGAAGCTCCAGGAGAAGGGACGAGCTTGACATTTTCACCAAGCCTTTAAGGATGATTTCATCTTGTGCAAAGATCAGTAAAAACCACCACATTCCTTCTCGTGTAACTCAGCACTGGAGGAAAGGCAGACTGAGGTTAGCAAGCTTTCAGAGGTGGTGAAGTTTGGAAAGAAGCTGGGGATAAGTGAGAAAATTGCTGCAGATCAGATCCCTGCTTACAGAGATTTACAGAGGACTGGTCACACATTTCTCTTCTGCTCTGGTTGTTTACGGTGCTAAGTGAACACTTGGAAAATGTGTTTGCAAACTCATTTGCTGGGTCAGACCCATAGTTCAGTCTAACTCTGCCCGTTCTGCTTTTCTCTACAGTATCCACTTTCTACTCTTGCTCACACAAATTTTTAGTGAGAAGTTTTTATTTATGTCCCCATAATGGATTCACATTTTCCTCTTGATACTGCTAAGCATGTTCCAGAACATTTTTACTTCCTCTAAAGAGATACTAGATAGCAAAATACACTTTAGCTTCTAGTCATTTGGTATAAGCAGGTAAGCACATCTGTCACTGTACAACCTTCCAAGAGAGTAATAATCCATGTCAGTGTGATTGAGGTCACTGCTAAAAGTTTTGCAGACCAAAAGCCAGACAAAAATGAGAGAGCCAGGCACAAAGACACACACTTGCACGATTTTTCATGCAATTCTCATTTCAAAAATTGATTTTCAAAATGCATTTGCTTTAGTATTGAGCTATATTGTCTCGTTATTGCTCTTTCAAGATCACATTTGTCCATATCAATCACCGTAATTGCTGTACTGTAAAGAAACTCTATTAGAATTACGTCTGCAGAGATTTCACAATTCGGTGCTAGAAAGAGCCTAGACCATTAACAAAGCGTAAGAGTAGTCTAAAATCCAAATTTGTCTGGGAGTGATTGCCTTTGCCCTTGGGTGCATTTCATCTGTTAACTCCAAAGGGAAACTGAGGAGTCCTTTGCTCTGTGCCACTGAGATTGAGCTCTCCTTTAAACTGTCTTCTCTACCTACCACACAGCATCACGCTCCGGTCCTGCTTTGTCCATTCCCTGAGCGGGGCTCAGCTCTCTGCTTCACAAGGCTCTTACAGACCGAGTGTATCAGTTTGTTCCCAAGGGGATGCAGTGTCAGCAGATTTAGTCACCAGCTGTGGGAACTTTAGTTTCATTTTGCTCCGAAGGACTTGGCATCTGGTCCAGCACGTAAACATGTTTGCCAAACTTGTTCACTGATGAAGGTAAGAGGAATTGACAGCTCTCATAAGAAATGTGTGTCAGAAAAGCAAGGATGTTATTAATACGGAAAAGGTAGTAAAAGTAATAAGCCATATGGAAGAGCTACCAGACAGAAATCAGAGTCCATCAACAGAAGAGCAGAAACAGCACAATTTGTTCCTCTATCTCCAGGTGCAGGACTTGATACTAAATAATTGTGCCATGAAGATAGGAGATATTTAGATATTCTAAAAGTGTTTAACCTTTCTTATATCTAGAGCATATTTTCAGTTAAAGTTCTAACCCACTTTATGGAAAGAGGTGCTGTGACTCTTGGCATCTCTCCCAGTTCAAAGTACAGCTAAAAAAGTCCTCAAAAATGAACCTGTCTGTCCATCACCAAGTTGCTGCCTCCTGTGTGTATGAGATAGGTTTGGGGATTTTTTTTAACATAACATTTATTTTGCCCATAGGATTTTTGTCTTGTTCAGACCAGACAGGTGAAGCTCTCTCATCTAGTTAAAAATTCAGTGTTCTGCATCATTCACAATTTTAGATGCTGCTTACCACACAGCCCAAAGCCTGTTTTGCAGACAGATTTGCTCATTTCCCCCAGCCCTAGAGCCTGTCATTGCAGTCCTTCACCACACAGATGCACCCATTTACACCCCACCACTACTAATCAACGTGGTATTATTCCCATTTTATCAAATGGAAGCTACTTAACAGGGATTTGGCTCCAGAGAATGAAACCAGGATTCCCTTTCAGGTTTATGGGGATCAAAACCGCATTTGAAGTGGCACAGGCTCACCTACCTGCACCTCCACATGGCTTGTCTCCTCTTATTTGGTCTCTGTCTGTGATACTTTGATTCAGTCTCTTTTCTCAAGCCATCCCAGCCTCTCTCCCAACTAGCTTGGGTAACCCAACATCTAAATTTAGATGAGATACAAGGAAGAAATTATTTCCTGTGAGGGTGGTTGCCCAGAGAAGCTGTCCACACATCTTCTACCCTCCCTGGGATTGTCTTCCATGTCCTGGATCCCAGGCTGATCGCCCTCGCAGCAGCCCTGCTTAGGGGAGCCAGGAACAGGGCAGGTGACTACGGACATGGGGCAGGTGACTACTGATGGTAGTGGAGCTGCTAAACAGCCCTGCCTGCACTACAACGAACAGCTCATTGCCAGGCCAAGCTTGGACAAGCCACCACCACTGCCTGTCTTGTTCCAGAAACAGAGCTGAACTCTTCCGTGACAGAGCAATGCTATGCTACATGGAGACTGGTGAATACAATCACACATCCAGAAGATGGCCAGTAGCCTGGAGAAACTGAGACCAAATTTCTGAAACCACAAACAGCCTTACAGCAGAAAGCACCACGCAATCTGATTTCAGCTGCTGCCCACCCAAGGGATTAAAAGGGCAATTGCTTCCCTCAGAGGTATACAAGTCACAGAATCACAGAATGTTGGGGATGGGAAGGGACCTCAAAAGATCATCCAGTCCAACCCCCCTGCCAGAGCAGGAACCTAAATGAGATCACACAGGAAGGCGTCCAGGCGGGTCTTGAATGTCTCCAGAGAAGGAGACTCCACACCCTCCCTGGGCAGCCTGTCCCAGGGCTCTGGCACCCTCACTGGAAAGAAGTTTCTTCTCAAGTTTAAGTGGAACCTCCTGTGTTCCAGCTCACACCCATTGCCCCTTGTCCTACCATTGGGCATCACTGAGAAGAGCCTGGCTCCATCCTCCTGACATTCGCCCTTAACATATTTATAAACATTAATGAGGTCTCCCCTCAGTCTCCTCTTCTCCAAGCTAAAGAGCCCCAGCTCCCTCAGCCTTTCCTCATCAGGGAGATGCTCCACTCCCTTCATCATCTTGGTGGCTCTGTGCTGGACTCTCTCCAGCAGTTCCCTGTCCTTCCTGAACTGTGGGGCCCAGAACTGGACACAGTATTTTGAAAGCTCTCCCCAAACTTGACTTTTCCCAGACCGAAGAAGTTGCTGGAATTGCAAACTCAACCTTCCTTTGAAGTAGCTAGAGCTGGACACTGAATGATACAGCAACTCCTATGTGGTTCATTTGTGAGCTCACCAGCCAGCCCCATCTTTCTCCCAGTTTTCTCTTTAAGCAGTCAAATAACTCATTCGATCTCTGTACGCACTCCTGGCTCATCTGCCACCCACCATGAGGAGTGGGAACAGTCTGGGAGGCATCCCCAACGTATTCACCTGATGCTGAGCCATGGGAGCTGAGCTTTTAAAACTTCTCAGGTTGAAGACCAGTAAATATACAAGAGGCAAAATTGTCCACGTCAAGCAAAGGGATAAAATAGAAGGTTTTTTCTCCTTTCCACCAGGCTGGCAGACAACAAATGCTCACCGGGTTTGCTTTGCAAATGAAGCACGTCATAAAACAGACCAAAGCAATTCCTGAATCTCAGCAATAGTACAGATCATTTCTGAGTAACACATCCCATGGAGAGAGCTCTTTGCAGGGGCTGCAACAGCCAAAACAGGTTTAGCAAGTGGTAGAAATAAAAATAAACTTTCACACTTTCACTCTAGCAGTGAGAGCGATCACCGCTAGCGCAACTCACAATGTGCAAAGTGCTTTCACTCTGGAAGATACCCAGGCTCTGGAAAACATACATGTGATAGGATCCCATGCCACCAAAATGCCACCACTTTTGAGGACAAGCATTGAAATTGTTAAATCACATTTCATATTTGTGTTTCAAGTCATTCAGGGGTATGTGGAAAATGCTGACTGCAAGACACCTTGTACTTGGGCTCTTGAGATTATATAGAACAAAATAGGCTTTATTGTCTCAAATATACTGCAGACACCTGACTGCCACCTGTCCTTGTATGCCACATTGTCACGATCCTTTGAAGGCATTAAAATGGAGAGTCCAACCAAAACAGGATTCCAAGATGCTTATTTCTGTAAATTCATGTAGTGACAGAGCCCCTCGCTGAACAGCTTGGGAACTCAGTGGCAGGAAGGAAAATACACAGGGGGAAAAGTTATTATTTCAGCAGGTGTACAGACCTTGCATAGTCATTATACATCTGTCTGCACTTCGTATGATCACATGCCGTTGGGGACAATTTCTCGGGGAGACACCACTCAAACACCTCTTCCTTGCCATGTTTGCCCACCACCTTAGCCTGCAGTGTAGGCTGGAGTAGCTGTTATTGTGTTAAACAACCTTTGACAGATCAACTCTGGAAGAGTTTTCTAATTTTTTTTCTTTTCAGCTTTAATCTCATTTGGATTTTTAGTCTGTTCAGCATCTTCTGGCAGGGAGCTCCACAGTGATGTTATGCAATGAAGGATTCATGCAAGAGGATTCTTCCTTCAGTCTGTTTTAATATTGCATTTTAAAAAAATCTTTGAACATTTTTCAGTTATAAGAAGCAGCAGCTACTATTTCCCTGCTCTCAATCTTCTTCATGAACATGGAGGACTTGATCACAGCCCTTTCCGTTGTCTTCTTTCCAGTCATACTGAAACTCTTCTCAAAGAACATTGACCCATACCTTGGTTACAGGTCCCCTCTTCCTGTCCCTTCATTGCTCCTGTGATGTTAACAGGTTGCCCAAGGAAGTTGTGGATGCCCCCTCCCTGGAAGTGTTGAAGGCCAGGTTGGATGAGGCTTTGAACAACCTGGTCTAGTGGAAGGTGTCCCTGCTGCTGGCAGGGGGGTTGGAACTGGATGAGCTTTAAGGTCCCTTCCAACCCAAACCATTCCATGATTCTATGATTCTGTGTTCTCTGAGACAAGAGTGCACGCAGCTTCCTGCCATGTGCAAGGCTGAGGCACCTGTGGGCAGGGTAACAGTGTTGGCTGTTCTTCTCTGGATAACTTTCTTAATAATTACTGACATTCCATGTGCCTTTTTGACCGTGCTGAGCTGTGAATTGATGTTTTCAGGGCACTACACACAATGTCTCACAAATCCTCAGTTCCTCTTTGTAAATGGTACATGAGAATTTAGAGGCAAACAGCTCATAAGTGTATTGAAGGCTCCCCTCCCCACCCCCCCCAGACATCATTTTGCAGTTAAATAAAGCCAATTTTATTTGCAAGAGATTCTGAAGCTCCTCAGTCAGCTTGGAGCATCCAGAACAGGTCTGTATCAGCAGCAAGCTTGGCCACCTTCTCCTAGATCCCTTTCAAAGATGTGCAGGAGATTCCACAGGCAAACTCTCCTCATGGAGAAAATAAACATTTATTCCTCCTTTACCTGTTAAAACATTTATTAATATGCTTTCCTTCTAGCTTCATCACAACTCCATTTCTTATTGCCATGTCCCCACTAATTCTGTTTATTATGATTTCTTACTAACGTGCCTGGTAGATCTAGTCCCCTGCAACACCCAGTGCCACCATCAAGTTTCTCAGAATATTTCTGAGCTCAACTGAGAACTCTGCAATCTTTAGAGATTTTTTTTCACCAGCCTAATGTAACTCCATCTAATTTTCCTCCCTCTTTACCAGATAGCAGAGATGTAAATTTAACAACCTGCCAATCATTAAGATCTTTCGTAACATTGCTCGAGTTACTAGTGTCTTTATTCCAATTTCCTTCTTAGGTAGGGCATGAAAAATCTCATTAGTATAATAAATGAAAGCTTCTATCTCCTAGCATCTGCCCTTCCCCACCCCCACAGATAAGGGAAAACTTAAAAACCTCTCAAAGAGTCAAAGTTCTTAATTAAGGGGCGGGGGGGGGGATCACACCATAAAAGTTAACAAGGGAACAGCAAATGAAGTGGCTGCACTGGGGAACATATGTTCCTTCTGTAGAGACACTCCAGCTGACGCCAACAGCACACCGGCTGCTCCCATGCTTGTCATAGCACCAGTTGACTCATTTCCAGGCAGATAGGAAGCTCTAGCAGGATCACACTGCAGTTTAGCTCTGCAACAGAGTTGAAATTATTAAGAATCTGTCACCGCTTCCAGATACACTGGAAGCACAGACATAAAATTGCTTGGATGTTTTTAAACTGGAATCTTTACACTTCTGGCAACCTGAAGAATTCAGACCACTAAGAATAACTATATGTGCTTGAAAAGACGAGTTTAATCCAGGAGACCTTGCTACGCCTTAAAATAAGGCTGGAGCTTAGCTAAAAGCATAATTCCATTGCCAAAAGTGAAGGGTTTTATGCTGATTTTTTTAGTATCTTGCTAAATCCACATCTGAAGTCATCACATCTTCTCATCTGAACTGGCAAACCTAATGCTGTAGAAGAAAACATACTATGTGGTCACTCAGGTTTCCAGGAGGACTAACCCATGGTCATAAACATGCTGGGCCACCACTGTAGGGTTTTTGGTACCTACCCTCTAACCCAGTCTGCCCACATGGCACTGAATCAGGAGGTGTCCCTGAGAGATGGCTGGTCATCTCTCAGGTGCATGGTACAATGGTCTGCAACTGGACCTGCTGCAGTTCCTGCACTGTACAGGTGGCCATAAATGCCAGAAATGGATAGACTCAGGAACCACATGCACTTTGTATGTGTGGTCAGACTCCTCACTGAGGCACCCACTGGACTAGAGACACCACCAGGAGTCTACCTGGACCAACCACCTGATGCTATACAACAGAGCAGCCAGTGCCCTCCACCCAACAGACCACCAGGAATTAACACAGGCTACTAAACTCTGCAGAAAGGTGGCCTTAAAATGACAGAAGTTCTCTAAAAGCCAGCTGTTCCAGCTGTTTGAGACAGGCCTCAGTCTGGCACTGCACTTGATAAACCATAAAAACTAATTCTTTCCATTTTCCTTCTTTGGCACCCATCCATGCATCCTCAGCTGCTTGTGCTATTTAATGTCTTCCAAGTCAGGAGATGACACCAAGGAACCTGTGTCACAACCATGAACCAGGGACCTGGCCGTTTGTCCTGGCTGAACCAGGCTTTTTCAGACAACAGCATAAAAACAAGTTTAGAAGAAAAAAAATCATGGAATGTTAGGAATTGGAAGGGACCTCAAAAGATCATCCAGTCCAACCCCCTGCCAGAGCAGGAACCTAAATGAGATCACACAGGAAGGTGTCCAGGTGGGTTTTGAATGTCTCCAGAGAAGGAGACTCCACCCCCTCCCTGGGCAGCCTGTCCCAGGGCTCCGTGCTCTAAAACAGTTCCAAAGCAATGAATGCTCGCGGGAGGTATGGCGGGCCATTTCTAAACCAAGAGCTAACTTTTGCAAAGAGTTTTTGTTAATTAGCATCACCTTCATTAGTGGAAACAGCATAGCCAGGGGACAGGAGGGCTGGACACTGGAATGAAAGCTCACCTGGATAAAGCTCCAGGCTGCAGCCCTGGTGTGTGCACAGGCAGACTTGCATACAGCAAGATGTATGCCCATGTCCTCCTTCTGTGCCACCTCAGCACCTACATTTGCTACACAAGATCTTTGCCCCATACACCCCATCTACTCGACAGACAAGCCAGGTAGGGTGGCACCAGGCAAATATAGCTTTGGAAAGCACCGTGTCATTCCTTCACACCCCTGCCCCATCCATTCTGACATGCAGATGACCAGGCAGGGAGTGACAGGTCTAGAGACAATGCTTCCTCCTTCCAGGAAACTCATTGCTACAAAAACACCAGTTCAAAGGTTTTTCAAGCACTGGGAACAAGGCATGGATACTCATGGTCTATAGTAAAACAGAAAAAAGAAAACCTAGTAGTATTGGGGAGGTCCAGGCATTTTTCTGAGACTTTATGTTCTCTTGGAGATGTCTCAGGCCGCTGCCCCATCCCCATCGTGGGGATGATGCCCAGCGAGTGGAACAACCCACAGATTAGAAGAGTCATTGCCTGTGCAGGGATGGAGTCTTGGTCTGTACCACGCCACTTCCCCTGCAATTCCTTTGAGCTCATGCTTGGTACAATATTTTTCGTGTGCTTTCTAAGCCTGGCTCAGCCAGCTCCTTCCATCTGTGGGTTGTACCCACCTCTTGGGAGAGAAGGAGAACTTCCATGCCGCTTTGCAAATGTTATCCCACTGTCCTTGCTGTAGGAGGGAGGGGAAAATAATGCCTCTTGCTGCCCTCTGCACTGTCCCTCCCGAAATACAGCCATCTAAAGCCTTCTTCAGGCAGAGGCTCAGCATGGGAAATTTTAGCCCCAGAGGTGAATGTCTCAGAAAGTTATAGGGAAATGAAAACAAAAGGGATTAATAGAAACTGGTTTGTGACCTCAGTGCCAGTAGTTGCTGCTAGAGCCCAGAGCAGGGATTGCTTGTGACAGGGTGAAAGCAATCGTCCTTACGCCACTTGCAAAGATTAAGCAAAGACCTTGGAAATTTTCACTTATAGCTTATATATTCCTAACAAGTATATATTTATTCTTAAACATCAGAAAACATCCATACAGGTGGCACATGCTAAACTAGACCTGTCAGATATTTATTTTTGCAGTTACTAGAAGTAATTTATTCACCCATCCAAAGGCAGCCTTCAAAGCAAGAAAAATAAATTCCAAAGTAGTTTAAATGAGTGAATTCATAATAATCACTGCTAAAGTATCAAGTGATCAATCTCTGTCTCCACTGCCTTCCAATCCTGAATATTAAACTAGTGGAAGACAAAACACAGTGCAGAGATCAGGGGTGTCTGTCACAAGGGTAAATCTGGAGCCAGCCCACTCCCATGAAGGAAACACTCGGCTCTGTGCCTCTGCCCTCAGCCTGCTGGCGGGGAAGCCACAGTCATCAGTTCCAGAAAACTCTCTGTCAAACCTCTAGGTCTTGGAAATACAGAGGATCACAAAATAATTGAGGTGGGAAGGGATTGTGGTCAGGCTTGGATGAGGTTGCTCAAGGCCATGTCCAGCTGTGGTTTGAGTGGTTCCAAGCATGGAGATCCTAAAGCCTCTCTGGGCTTCCATGCCCATGTTTGGCCACCCTCATGGCAATCATCTTTTGCTCTGGCTGCTGACATCAGCCCCTTTCTTATGCCTGGAGAAAAGAGTGGGGATGTTGGGGACAGTGCTGATATGGCAAAAGCCAGTGCTGTGTCTCACAGCTGAGGTTCTTCTGGTTATCATTACTGATCAGCAGTCGTAGGAAGATGAGAGTTGTCTGTGATGCCTGAGATGCTCCTGAAATGTCCTCTCTTGAGCAACATCTTCCCACCCACAAATGCATGGTTCATGGTGGGTGGGGGGAACCACTTCTTCACCCAGGGCCAGGTGGGTCTTTCACTTCTGAGGGCCCAGAGGCCACCATTTAATCAACTCACAACAAAAAAGAAGTGGCTGGGACATGTTTCTGACAGTACAAAAGGAAGCAGCAGGCAAAATCAGCTCCCTTCTTCCCCTTTCTGCCCTCTAACTGAGAGTGAAGCAAACATTTTGGGCAGATAGTCTTGAGGAATGGGAAAAAATTAGGAAACATAACCATTGATCAGACGTGCTGTGTGGGACTGCTGCTCTGCCAGCCTGGGGCTTGCTTTCAGACCCCTGAGAACATGCAGGAAATTATTAACGATTACTTAGTAATTCTATTAATTGCATATTCAATCTGCCCTGTGTTGCACGATCTGCAGGAACAGTATTAAGTGGCAATACGTGAAGTCTAAGCAGTAAGAAATTCCAGAGAGGTGGTAAATCAGGAAGCCACTCATGGAGGCTGAAGCAGCTCTCGCTTCTCCTGAGCAGGGGCAGGAGAACGGAGGCTTGGGCTGCCCCAGAGCTGTGCACTCGGTGCTTTATGGCCCCAGCACTGGCAGTGGGAGCCAGTTCGTGCTTTTCAGTGGGAGGTGATACTTTTAGGCTTTATATTTCAGTTTTATAGGCCAGGAAATACTTCTGAAATGCTTCACCTTTGACAGGTTTATGGCCAAGCAGATATCTTCCTTTAATATTTAGTCATGTTCATGCACAAATTACCTGATTCTAGTCACACTAAGGCTGGCATTACACCCTTGCATCACTCTCTGGATCTGAATATTTATCTACTCCACTTTGCAACAGGGGGGTGCAAAGAACTGCCCTTTTCCATCGCCCATAGCTTTAGCTGCTGTCTCCAGCAAGGCTTACACACATCCAGGAGAGATCAGAGCCTGAAGCACAGAGCTGCCAGAGGGAAGCTGTTTGTCTCTGAGTTGGAGAGACATGGACTGGATGGATGGACCACTTGGTGGATATGGAATTGGCTGGATGATCATGTGGTCAACGGCTCAATGTCCAGTGGAGAACAGTGACAAATGGCATCCCTCAGGGGTCAGTGCTGGGACCGGCACTGTTTAACATCTTTGTTG
>NW_010327230.1:0-257 GCF_000700745.2 Antrostomus carolinensis | reverse complement strand
GCTGTCATTTCCGCCTTTTGGAGGTGGAATTTCCTAGGCAGGAGCCTCTAGCAGTCAGCAGCTTCCTCAGGAGGGGAAGCAGAAGGCCATGCACTAGTCTCTTCAGTCCTGGGGCCGCTGACAAGAGCCAGGAGAATGGCCTGGAAGATGTGCCAGGGCAGGCTTAGGTTGGCTACAAGGAAACGCTTCTTGACCCAGAGGCTGCTTGGGCACTGCAACAGCCTCCCCAGGGAAGGGTTCACAGCACCCAGCCTGAC
>NW_010327229.1:0-1639 GCF_000700745.2 Antrostomus carolinensis | reverse complement strand
TATTGTTGGGTGCCAATGAGAAGGGTCTGGCTCTGTCCTCTAGACACTCTCCTTTTAGCTATTTATAAACATTAATCAGATCCCCTCTGAGTCACCTTTTCTCCAGGCTGAACAGGTCCAGCTCCCTCAGCCTTTCCTCATATGAAAGATGCTCCAGTTGACATCTGACATCTAAGTATGTGGCTTCAAGCATCAAATGGGGAGGTCAAGAAAACTCCCCTGAGATGAGTTGCAGTCTAAAATTGCAGCATGATGTTTGCTCAAAACTTACAAGCAAAGTCCCAGTCTCCTCTCCATTTCCCTGGTTCTCACTGAAACAAACAGATAATGTAAGTGTTGGCCTTCCTGGCCACAAGAGCACACTGCTGACTCATATTTAACTTGTCCACCAGGACTCCCAGGTCATTCTCCACAGGGCCACTGTCCAGGAGGTCAGCCCCTAACCTGTACTGGTGCCTGGGGTTACTCCTTCCTATATGCAGGACCCTGCACTTTCCCTTGTTGAACTTCATGAGGTTCCTCTCTGTCCAGTTTCCTATACTAGAGCATATGGTTAAACTAAGAAGCAATATCACAGAAGGCTGCACCTTCATTAACACTTTCAACACTTGATAATATTCTCTTACCATACACATAGGGAGTATGCCATACAAACAAAAAGACTGGATACAAATCTAATTGATTTAGCATGACCAGTGTTTTAAGCAATCTTGGAGGTCAACTATCTGCATGCTTTGAACCAGCATTCTACATTTCAAAGCCTGAGTACCATACACATAGGGAGTATGCCATACAAACAAAAAGACTGGATACAAATCTAATTGATTTAGCATGACCAGTGTTTTAAGCAATCTTGGAGGTCAACTATCTGCATGCTTTGAACCAGCATTCTACATTTCAAAGCCTGAGCAACATGTTTACCTAGTCAACACTGCAGGCAAGAGATATGCAGAGATAGAAAGCATAGGAGAGATGAAAACATAATATTAATAACTGATGTGACAGAGCTTTTGGCTACGAATGCCATATGACATATGAATGAATGAATGAACAGGACATACAGTGAAAGAATTCCATGTCTTGCCTTCTCCTGTTGTCTCTTTGTGCCATCTGTCTGAGACTAGAGCCTTTTTTTGCCACATTTGGTGGTGTAATTTCTTCAAAAAACATCAATGGAGTTGCACATCAATGGTGTCCAGTCACCTCTGAAAGACTATCTGTGGAAAGCTGGAGCCAATGGCCAACCAGACAGGAGACAAAAAACCTTCAGCTGTCTGTTAAGATGAGTTCAGTGAAAGACTTGTGTGGGATTCATTCTATCATTGTAGACAGATAAAACTGATCAGATGGTTTGGACTTAGAAAATGCCTGTTTCTCTTTGTTGACTGTAAGGCAGACAGAGAATGTAAGGTCCGTAGCTTAGGTGAAACTGTCCTACAGATATCTTCCTTTGAACACTAACTGGAGAGCATAGAAATACTTGTGTAGCTGGGTTTGTTGTAAGGTAGAGGGGAAGGATTATAAACAACTAAGTTATGGAGGAAAAAAAAAAAAATTATTTGGTAGTAACTTCAAAATTCTGTTATGGAAAAGAGAAAACACAATCTGTATGTAGAGCCAAGAACTTATTGTTACTATA
>NW_010327228.1:9709-15387 GCF_000700745.2 Antrostomus carolinensis | reverse complement strand
TCCACCCCTTCTGCCCCACACTCCAGGGAGGATGGGCTGAACGGTGAGTCAGAGGTGTGAAACGGTGTGGCTGGGGAAGTCAGGCTCAATAGGAAGCAGTTTTCAGTTCTCTCTGCTGAATGCCTTTGGGGATGTGTCTTCTGCTCCTTCTTGGTGCCTGTGGACCACACTAACCATCCTCTTCTCTCCCCGCAGAGCTCATGTATTAGTTTTACTTACTGGAAAGAGACTGTATCTATACTGCTCAGTCCAGACCGGACATCCCCCTGTGCCATAGTTAGCTACATCGATGAGGCATATATGGACGTTGACAGAGACTTTTCTGAGGAGTAATTCTTCACTCTGGCTTCTGATGGACAGCGCTTGGAGGATACCTCGCAGCCCGTGGATTTTCAGGGATACGCTGTGTAGTGTGTGTGCGCGTGTGCGGCTTGGAACCGTGGAGCGTTACTGCATTGTCAAAACCCCAGCCCCCTCCCGTTCCCCATCTCTGATCTCTGATGGATGAGACTTTGAAAGCTCTCTGGGCAACACATTCAGGGATGTATCTTCCAGTTGTTCTGGGATAAACACATTCACCTGCAAAAACCAGCCTCTTTATTATGGTTTTTTTTTTCCCCCTCTCTCTCAGTCCAGCGTGGCTGGTCAGAGATTTTTTTTGCTGACAGATGAGGATACTCTGTATGTGCCAATGTAGTTGTGGCTTTTTCATGGCTACCAGATAATTCTGGCATAAAAAAAAAAAAAAAAAAAGCACAGAAATTGCCCTCCAAATGTGAGGTCCAAGGAGCCAGTCTGACTGGTCCCCGACACACCAGCCACATGCAGAGCCACCACGAGGACTCCCTGCAGGTGTAATTCTTCTGTTGGGGTTGGGAATCAGGGGTTTAGGGTTGGTTAGAGTGTGTGTGTGTGTGTGTGTGTGTGCTTTTAATTCCTGAGAGCCCTAGCTCCAGTCACCTCTCTACCATCTACTTTTGGATCGTTTGGTACTAAATCTGTCTGTCTGCATTAGGAGAGAACCTCTGCTCCTGCTGTCTTTCCTGCAGATCCTTCCTATCTGAAGGCATTATACAATGCTGCGGAGAACAGAGACATTTCAGCAGTGGTGGAATGGCAACAGAGGTTGGCTTTTTCACAGAGCACTAGCATTAAAATGTACTAATTTTTTTTAAACTTGTGGCTTGTCCCTTCTTGGGTAACTAATCTGGTTTTAAAATCCTTTTCAGGACCATTGCGCTTGATGCTAACCTGCTATGCCTGGAAGTCTTATGTCAGTCTCTGCTTTCAGTCCTTAATATCAACACACACATTAATCTTGAAGTGCAATATTTACTGGAGATGTCAGTTTTTTTCCTGGATCTGTTTTAATCAGAATGTGTTAAATGCTGGGAATAAACACTCCTGGTTGAAAGTAACTTTGTAGGGTATGTTGGGAAGGGAAGAATCAGGTTTTGGTAGTTCCCGTGGCCAAACCTGCACGTTCTCTGCCTCCTTACCAGCCAATTATGTTGCTCCAAGACAGTCACATTCCCAGGAATGAAATACAGCCTGAAGTCCTGAGCCACTGCATTAAAGTCAAAAAATGTGTCTTGCATCTTGCAGCTCCAGCTCAAAGAAACCAGTTTTCTTTGAAACGTGCATCTGAATTATTTTTTTTTTAAATGTTCTTAACTTATTTGATGAGGTGACTTCAGTTCTGTCCAGGCTCTGGAGAGGGACCGGTGGTGAGGATGTTCTAGAGCTCTGTAGTGTTTTGTCTCTAATCTTTGCCAGCAGAATGAAACCCACTCTGAGGATCCCTGTGTTGGGGCCTGGAGGAGTGGAGAGGCTTCCAGCCCCAGTGCAGGACTCGCTCTCTACAAGTCACCCATCTCCTGTCTCCCACTGTGGTGTCCTGCTGTGGACTTGCAGTCAGTACTTTGCTTGCAGGGTGGTCAGAGCTGCTGAGTTTGTGCATAAACCTGCAGCCTGGCAGGAGCTCCTGGGGATCTGTGTGTTCCTCCCTGGGGGCCTGAATCTCCTGGGCAGCCTCTGCCCCGCTCTGGTGAGGTGACCCTGGTCCCACCCCCTTGTGTTGGGGAGCTCCTTGCCTTAGGCAGCTGCAACTCTCTGTTCTTCATCAGGTCACCCCCACCCTGCCCCCTCCATCCCCTGAGCTAATTTCTTTCTCATCTGTACCTTTTTGTTCTTGGGTATTTGTGGTTTTGGTGTATCTTTGCTTCTTCTTAATTGTAATAGATGTACACTTAAAATAAAGGCTTAAAATTAAAAGGCTTTTAAGTTAAGGGATGCCTTTGCCATAGTCTAGTTAATTAATTGGTGCATCCACCGATTGCTGCTAGAAACCTGCAGAGTTCCACGTCCATCTCTCTATTGACGTGATGTACAGTTAAGGGCCAACCTGCCTCTGTCCTGGGCGTGAGGCTGAGCTCAAGTCCCACAAGGCTCCTTCTGGCTCATGGATCCCTCCTCCCCAGGGTGGGAGCAGAGTCACTTTTGGGTCCTTGCTGGAGGCAGATTGGCTTTGCTTTTGCCTTCAGGCCCAAGCTGTCTCTGGAAGGGGTGCAGGGAAGAAACCCAGAGCAGCTCCTCCACCCAAGGAGTGTGCTGGTCTCCAGGGGCAGGGGGATGAGTGTGCAGGGAGGGTCACAGGCACATTTTAACTGGGAGCCTTGGTCCTGTGGGCTCATCTGTCTGTGCCAGATGCCTAAAGAATCTCATTGTGAGAGGGACCAGACAGCTCTGGCCTTCATCCTTCTTTTACTTTATTATGGAGAGCGTGGGAAGGAAATACCCTGCGTGGTGCTGGGGAGAACTTGCTGGCTTCAGGGGAGGCTGCAGCAGGCTGTGTGCTGGCATTGGGGGGGGTGGAGAAGGGACCCCTGCCCCTAACGAATCCTTCTGGAAGTCTGCACTATCCCCATGGATTGCTGAGGTTGGTGCTGCCCAGATTAATGCCAATTTACTAACTGCAAATAAACGTATTAAATGGAAACTATTAAAAAAATCTATTTTGAAGAAATGAGTGGAGATGTCTTTCTTTGTGGTCTTTTTACCGAAGCTTTAACCCCCCTCCCTCTCCCCTGCAGAGCTGTACTGAGGGTTTTCTGTGTTCCTTCTGCAGGAGTGATGGTTTCAGTGACGTCCCTCAACCCCCTACTCTGCAGCTGAGCAAGGGGCTCAAGTGTGTTGGTGGGAAGGGATGAGGAGAGGGCTCCTTTCCCAAATCCCTGCTAAAGCCTGGAGTGAGCCAGGACAAGAGAGCAGGGAGAGGGGAGGCCTGTGCCTCCCTCCTGCCCCTGCCTGGCTGGGAAAGATGTCCCCAAAGACCCCAGCTTGTCCCCCATATCTCCAGCAGTAGGACCAAGGCTCTGGTCACCCTGTGACAGACACAATGGAGCAAGTCCTAGCAGATCTATGTTTATTCACACGGTGCAAAGCTGGTGGTGACTGTTGCAGCCACTTGCCTCCAAGCTACAGCAGGCAGCTGGGCTCCAACTACTCGTGCTGCCAAAACAACCAAAAGGGCTTCGGTGAGCTGCTGGAGCTGGAGGCAGGGAACACTCTGCCATCCTTCAGGTCCTGGCACCAGTGACAAGGGACAACAGCAGTCCCACAGCCAGACAGGATGAGGCCATGGGCTGTACAGCTGCTCCTCTGGCTCCAGGGAGGGCAGGAGCCCTTGTCCCACTTCCCCCTCCCCACGGCTACCTGGGCTTACCTTGGAGGTGATGACCTCCCTGGTGCGGGCACGCAGCTTGTTGACCTGCGTCTCGGCGATGTCGGCACGTTCCTCGGCGTCATCCAGCTCGTGCTGCACCTTGCGGTACTTCACCAAGTTGGAGTTGGCCTGCTGCTCCTGGATGGGGTGAGGGGAGAGGTGAGTTCACCTGGGACATGGGGATGTTACCTCCCCGTGCTGACCTCGTGACCCTTTTCCCTTGCAGCCACCCCAGGAAGGCCAGCAGGGTCTTCCAGCCCGGGAGGAGATGGAGCGGGGACAGGCACTTACCGCCTCCTCAAACTGGCGTTTGTAGCTCTTGACCTTGCTCTGCAGCTTGTCGATCAGGTCCTGCATCCTTTTTCCGATCTTCCTCAGCCTGCAAGTGCCCCAGCCCCATCAGCAGGACCCCAGCTCAGGCTGTGTCTGCCCCAGTATCTTTGTCCAGGGGTCGCAGTGGTGCCAGGGCCCTTTGCACAAGGAGAGCACCAACCTGCCCCAGTGACCCAGCCACCAGCCCCACGTCCCCTGGTCCCCCCAGCACCCAGTTTGGAGGTGCCAGCAAAGGGGCAAGACAGAGACACAGAGCAGGTGGCAGAAGCTGGGACAAGGAGAAACCGTCCTGCCCTTCTGAGTCCCAGCACAGTGCCCAGAACAAACCAGGGCGGTGCTGGGCTGGAGTGGGGTGCTGGGTAACAAGGATCTGAGCACAGGGACAGTTGGGCCAAGTCCTGCTGCGCTGGAGCTGCGCCTGGTGCTGCTGTACCTGGTAGCTCAGCTCCTTGATCCTCCGCTCGTACTTGCGAATGCCCTTCTGGGCTTCAGCCATCTTCTTCTGCTCCATATCCAGCTCTCCCTCCAGCTCCCGAACCTGTGGGTGGATGGGTAGAGGCCAACTCAGCTCCAGCACCAGCACCAGTTGAGGTCAAATCACTTTCCTCAGATCAGAGTAGCCACAGCCAAGGCTAAACCACCCCAAGCAAAGCCACGGAGCCAGCCTCAGGCTTGCAGGTCCTCAGGGCCTGACCCTCACTGCCCATAGGATGGCCCCAGAGGGATGAAACAGGGACAGTGCCAGCGCCAGTGCCCTGCAGAACCTGTGCCCCTGGGGCAGTGCCAGGAGCCCACTCCTACGTGGCACAGCTGGGGATCTGCCCCTGCCACCTCACCCTGGCCTCCAGCTTCTGGATCTGCTTCTTGCCACCCTTGAGAGCAATCTGCTCCGCTTCATCCAGGCGCATCTGCAGGTCCTTGATGGTCTGTTCCATGTTCTTCTTCATCCGCTCCAGGTGTGCACTCGTGTCCTGCTCCTTCTTCAGCTCCTCTGCCATCATGGCAGCCTGCAAGGCCAAGAGCACAGAGGCATCACCACACAGGGGGGGTCAGTAGAGAAGCTCTTAGACCTGCCCCTCTCCTCCCACCCACCAGCTCCACAGGGTGCTGGGCACCCTTGATGAACCATACCGCACAGTCCCCACCAGGCTCTTACATCCGTGATCGCCTTCTTTGCCTTCTCCTCGGCATTGCGGCACTCCTGCACCGCGTCCTCCACCTCGCCACTCAGCTGGGAGATGTCAGTCTCCAGCTTCTTCTTTTGGTTGATCAGCCCTGTGTTCTGTGGACAGAGCAGGGCAGTGTCACAGGGACCAGCCGTTCACCGTGGCCAGCAGCCCCACTGCCAGACAGGCTCCTGCTGCTCCAGTGCCAGCAGAGACCTGGGATCCGGTGGTTCCTCACCTGGGAGTGGAGCAGGTTGACCCTCTCGGTGGCCTCCAGCAGCTCCTGCTCTGCCATCTTCCTGCTCCTCTCTGCCTGCTCCAGCGCCGCCCGCAGCTCCTCCACCTCTGCCAGCAGCAGGTTGTTGCGGCGCTCCAGGGCGGCCGCCTGCTCCTTCAGGTCGTCGTTGTGGCGTTGAGTATCATCCAACTCGATTTGCAGGTCCCGCCAGGAAGCG
>NW_010327228.1:5337-9677 GCF_000700745.2 Antrostomus carolinensis | reverse complement strand
ACAGCACTGAGCACATCCCACCCCGTGGCCACCCAACCTTGATCTGGGCCTGCAGCTGGCGGACCAGTTTCTGGAACTCGGCGGCCTGGCGGTTGGCGTGGCTCAGCTGGATCTCCATCTCGTTCAGGTCTCCCTCCATCTTCTTCCTCAGCCGGACGGCCTCATTCTTGGCCCGGGCCTCCGCATCCAGCGTGGCCTGCATGGAGTCCATGGCACGCTGGTGGTTGCGCCTGCAGCAGGGATGATGCATCAGTCCCATCCACCCAGGGACACCCACTCAGGGACATAGTTCCAGCTCTGCCCTTCCCACGATGGCCCAGCCTGTCCCATCTCCACACACACCTCAGGTTCTCAAACTCCTCATCCTTCTCCGCCAGCTTCCTGTCCACATCAGCCTTGATCTGGTTCAGCTCCAGCTGGATGCGCAGCGTCTTGCTCTCCTCATGTTCCAGGGCTCCCTAGAGACAGCAGCAGCCATGAGAAGGTGGCTCCCAGGGGGAGATCTCCCCAGTCACCCACCCCAACTTCACCTTGTCCCCCAGACCAGAGCTATGGGGAGCAGGGCAGGTGGAGCCACCCCCGTACCTTGCTGTGGTTGCACAACCCCCATGAGTGGGGTGCCCCAGGGTGCCAGCCCAGCTCAGGACTGTCACCCTGCCAGCACCATGGGGGTTGCTGCTCCAGCAGCACCCAACCAGAACTGCAGGGTGGGCGAGTGGCTCTTGAGGGCAGCATCATGGAAGCATCAGTGGGAAATAAAGACCCACCTCGGCCTCCTCCAGAGCTGCCTGGATATCGCTCTTCTCACTCTCCAGGGCTTTCTTCAGCTTCTCCAGCTCATGGATAGTTTTGCCGCTCAGACTGATCTGGTCAGTCAGATCAGCAATTTCCTCTGGCAGGGATGGAAGGACATTTGGTCAGGAATGAGTTTGTGGGGCCAGACCCAAGCTGGTGACTTCCCCATTCCCTTGCCAAGACTTGGCTGATGTCCCCCCAGTCCCTTGGAGAGTAGCTGATGTTGTGCCTGGGGACATTTCAGGGCCCTACTGCACTCCCCTGCAGTCTGGATGGAGGAGAGGGCATGGGAAAGGCATTAAGGACCCATGGAGACCTGCTTGTCCAACAGCGATGCCCCCAAGCCAGTGTCACACCAACAGCCATGGCATTCTTGGCAGCAAAACATTTGCAAACAAGAGCCAAGTGACAGTGCCTGGCCACCCAGAGTGCCTCCAGCAAGCAGGTGGGACACATGCTGGCTTCCTGGCTGGGCTGCTGCATCCCTCCAAGGAGGAAATGGGCCAGGCTTGGCTGAGCAGCAAGGTCTGAGCCCTGCCTACAAGGGACCCCCATCCCACCACATGGCTGAGGCCAGGGAAGCTGTGAGAGCAGGACCCTGGGCGGGCAGTCAAAGGGGAGAGCTTGAACCAAGTCCTACCCTGCAGGTTCTTGTTCTCCCTCTTGAGGGTCTCCAGGTTGTCCAGGGACTCCTCATAGGCATTCTTGAGCTTGAAGAGCTCTGTGCTCAGACCGCGCGACTCCTTCTGTGATGCCTCCAGCTCTGCCTGGGTCTCCTCATACTTCTGCTTCCACTCAGCCAGGATCCTATCAAAGTTGCGCTGCTTCTTATCCAGGGCAGCACAGGCCGAGTTGGCGCGTTCCAGGTCCACCGAGAGGTCCTCGATCTCTGTCTGCAGACGGTGCTTGGTCTTTTCCAGTGAGGAGCACTTGGCGTGGGCAGCCTCCACTGCCTCCTCCGCCTCCTGCAGCCGGATGGCCAGCTTCTTCCTGCCGATGGCAGCAATGGGTGAGCGCTCCCAGCCCAAGTGTCAGCCCACCCTGCTGCTCTAAGGAGGAGAAGCCACAGCCTGTCCAAACAGCTTCAAGTCCAGGCAGGAGGGTGCAGTTGCACCCTCTGGTCTTGAAAAGCCCCACCCTTGAATGGCAACCTGCCACTTGCAAGGAACAACCTCCTGCCATGAGACTCACTTGGCTTCCTCCAGCTCCTCCGTCCTCTGGATGGCATCCGTCTCATACTTGGTTCTCCACTGAGCCACTTCTGCATTGGCCTTGGACAAGTTCCTCTGGAGCTCACTCTTGGCCTCCACCTCCTCCTCATACTGCTCCCGCAGCAGGTCACAGTCGTGCCGGGAGGCTTGGAGGGCATGGGCCAGGGCATTCTTGCTCTGAGGAAGGGAGAGCTCATGAGAGGAGCAGCTGGCCCCAGGACACTGGCCATGGTGCCAGGACTTGGGGCAGCAGGAGGGAACTTCTGTTTTTCCCAGGCTAAAAGCTACCCTTTGGGGCTCCTGTGTTCAGGGTATGTCCCACCTCCCTAGCCCAAGAATCTGGGCCACAGTGGGACACACATCCCATTCCCTAAGACTGGTGTCACTCAGAGATCAGCCATGCTTCTAGCCTCACCTTGGTCTCTTCTTCCAGCTGTCTCTTGAGTTCCTCAATGTTCTGTGTGAATGAGGTCTTGCCACGGTTCAGCTGGTTGATGAAGGACTCCTTCTCCTCCAACAGCCGACTAAGCTCCCCTGGGTTCAAACAGAGCCAAACCAGCTACTTTGGGGCTGAAAGCTGCAATCTGCATTACCCACACCCCCCAGAGCCTGTGGCCTTCAGTTGCATGGAGACCTCCAGCAGTCCCAACTGTATCCCCACCCAGGCAAGCTGGGGCCCATAGGCAGAGGTGCACGCCAGCAGCTAAAGGAAAAGCAGGCCAGCTAGGAACCCCTCCTGATGCCTGAGATCAAAGTACATCATCCAGCACAACTAACATCACCACAAAGGTCCTCTTCCTTGCCAAGCTATATGGCACCTCTGCCTCCACCTCTGAGTGGAGGCACAACACAGGACTTCTTTACAGTGAGGGTGACAGAACCCTGGGACAGGCTGCCCAGGGAGGGTGTGGAGTCTCCTTCTCTGGAGACGTTCAAAACCCACCTGGACGCCTTCCTGTGTGATCTCATTTAGGTTCCTGCTCTGGCAGGGGGGTTGGACTGGATGATCTTTCGAGGTCCCTTCCAATCCCCAACATTCTGTGATTCTGTGTGACTCTGTGATCCCACTCCCCTCCACTCCAGATGGAGCTCCTGCTATTTTCTTTTGTCCATGGGAGAAGCAGGACATTTGCCCAGCTGAACCATGGCTCCTCCACTCAGATACCTCAGTGCATGACCAGCCCCAGGGCAGCCACGTGTCCCCTGGCTGCCACCCCCAACCTACCATTCTCGGTCTGCAGCCTGCCCCGCTGCGTGCTCACGTCGGTCAGTTGTCGCTGCAGCTCATCCACTTTGGACTTGGCCTCACTCAGCTGGTCCTCATAGGTGCGGCAGAGCTTCTCAGCACTGGCCTGCATGCAGCAAGCAAAGCCTGTGTGAGAGCCAGCTCTGCCTGGAGAGCATCATTATCCCAGGAGACCCTGGGACCTTGCTGTCCTGCTTATCCCGTGTGCACACAAAGCAGAGAGCAGGAGCCTGCCAGAGCTCTCGTGTCTCTGCTCACTGTGGCTCTCTGCAGTCAGCCTCCCAGGAAAGGTCTTCCCAGATCCTCCAGACTTGACAAGCAAGCGCTGCCATAGTGACACAGGGACAAGCTACATCTACTGAAAAAGAGGGACTTTGCCATGACAAAGAGCTACCTAGGAGGACATCCCATGGTCGTGGCCACGCTGAACACACTACTGCAACCAGTTGCATTCATGTTCACAGAAGAGCTGAACAAAACCAGTGCCCACCTTGTTCTTGGTGAGATATTCAATGTTAGATGACAGGTCATCCACCTCCATCTTCATCTCACTCTTCTCCTTCTCCAGCTTCTGCTTGACGCGCTGCAGGTTGTCAATCTGCTCGCTCAGCTCCGCCACACTGTCTGCATGCTTCTTCCTCAGGGCAGCTGCTGTGGACTCATGCTGCAGGGTTGCCTCCTCCAGGTCCCGCCTCAGCTTCAGGAACTCTGCTTCCCGCTTCTTGTTCATCTCCAGCTGTGTGGCCGTCGCCCCACCGGCCTCTTCCAGGCGCTCGCTCAGCTCCTCCAGCTCCCGTGACACTTCTGCCCGCTGCTTCTCCACCTTGGCTCTAGCAGCACGCTCAGCCTCCAGCTCCTCCTCCAGCTCCTCAATGCGGGCCTGGCAGAGACAGAATAAAGCAGTGACCTGGTGAGGCTCCAGCATCTTTGCTCCCCACAATGGAGCAAAGTGTCTCCTCTGATGCTGCGGAGCAACAAGCCACCAGCCTGAAGCAAATATTTGGGCTGTTTTGGGATTCTCTGAGGTAGGCATGCCTGGTGCTCCCTGGTAGTCTGTTTTGGAGAGCTTCTGGTCTCCTCCATACGCC
>NW_010327228.1:0-5300 GCF_000700745.2 Antrostomus carolinensis | reverse complement strand
AGGAAGCCTCCATAGCCTGAACCTGGGGGCCCACCATACTAGATTTGGTCTTCAGTTTGGGAACTGGATTTAAGGTTTTAGACTGGACAGAGAATCACATCCTAGAAGCTGTTCCTCATGCTGGTGTGTGTTCACCTCAATAACTCATTCTTTAATTTTCAGTCCACCAGACTTCAGCAGAGGGCTTTGCCTCTGCTAACAACACCAGCTTTTTTCATCCCTCTTCTGCCAAGGAGCTGCCCCTGTGCCCAGAAACGGACCAGCCCATGCAGATTCCCCAGCACTTTACCTCTAATGGAAATTTAGGATTCCTGAGCTGTGAGAACGGTTCTTCCCACCATACCTGGAGCTCCTTGATCTTCTTCTGCAGCTGGGCCTCAGTCACTTGCCCATCTTCAATCCTTGAATTCAGTTGACTTAATTCAAAGTCTTTCCTGCAGAGAAAGAAGGCAGAGCCTTTGGTCAGACAAATGCTGTCCTGCCGAGTCCATCTGGCTCCTGAAGTCAGAGGAAGATTGTTCCTCACATCCAGGTCCAGAGGACAAACAAACCAACCCACATAGGAAAGGGAGTGCAGGGGTAAGAAGCAGCACATGGGCTGCTTGGAGGGAGCTTAAAGTGGACTCTGGCTTTGAAGTTTTCCCTGTGAAGTCCCTTGGTGTTGTTCTCCACTTCCCCAATGAGAATGGGACATGAGTGACAAAGTCTGTACTTGTAGCTGACAACCCAGCTCTGCGTTAGGATCCCACCAGGCAGGTCTCTCCTCTCCAACCCCACGTGCAGAGGAAGCTCTATAGCACCCTGAGCTATTTGTCTGTGCAGCTCACAAGCTCCTCAGCATCTCTGCATAGTGCCCAGGAAAACCAACCCACATTTCACCTGGACTGATTCCACCAGCAGCGCTCAAAGCCACATCCCAACAGCCCCTGCAGAGGCCACATGTCCACTTGATGTCGAGGTGGGCACTGTCCTAGCAGAGTAAGCACACTGCCCAGGCACATATCACACACTCACTTCTTGAGTTTCTCCTCCAGCTGCTGTTTGTCATTCTCCAGATCCATTACGGACTCTTGTGTCAACTTCAAGTCTCCTTCAAGCTTCCTCTTTGCTCTTTCCAGGTCCATGCGGACTTTCTTTTCTTGTTCAAGAGAGCTTTCCAGCTGGAGAATGAAGGGAGACAGGCTAGGGAGGGAAAGGATCCTCTCTAGCCCCAACTTTCCCCATGTCCATTGCTATGGGAATTTCAACCAGCCCTGAGATCCAGAGCTGTTTCTTAACTGGTTTCCAGTCCCATTCCCTCTGCCTGGGACTGCTCTCCATGGGGTACTCTGGACCACCTCTTGGTTCAGAGGCAGTTTGTCAATAGGGTTGGTAATCAGCTGGCATTATTAACCTAGGATCTGATAATGATCCCACCCTCAACAGACTGTTCAGGGACAGCCTCTGGGCTCTCCTGGAGGTTGGCTCACACTTCTCACTTCACTGTCATTGGATCACTCACATCATCCACTTGCTGCTCCAGTTTGACCTTGGCTTTAGTCAGTGTGTTGACCTTGTCTTCCTCAGCCTGTAGGTCATCCAGAGCCTGCTGATGGGCCTCTTGCAGTGCTTTCTTCTCTTTCGTCAGCTTGGCAATGATCTCATCCAGAGCAGCCATCTCTTCAATCAGGTTTTTAACCTAGATCAGTGGTGTCAAAAATTCAGCGCATCTTCTCAGAAACAGGGGAAGAGAAGCTCATACAGCAGCCTGACCCATGGAGTTCATTATCAACAGCACCTTGGCCCTGCAGCAGCAGCCAGCCAGCCTTTCTCTCCTCAGCCAGGCTGGTTCCACCAGGTGGTTTGCCAATGCCCCAAATCACTTGCCAATGCACAGAACCGTTTGCCCATACCACTCCTGCGCAGTGAGGCAGGACACCAGGGGGGGGTTTGTCCTCTCCCACACCTCCCATACCACTCTGCTTTGACCCAGCTCCCACACACCAGCAGCCTTGTCCCTGATGTTTCTCTTCGGTGCCCCTACAAGCACCAAGGCCCCTGGGCAAGGAAGCTGTAGCCTGCCAGGGAGGGTCAGTTACCTTGTTCTCTGTGGCGTGCTTCTCCTTCTCCACCTTGGCCAGCGTGATTTCTAAGTCATCGATGTCCTTCTTCAGCTCTGCACATTCATCCTCCAGCTTGCGTCTTTTGGCGGTGAGGTCTGCATTCATCTCCTCCTCATCCTCCAGACGTTCCATCAGCTCCTTCACCTTGGCTTCCAGCTGGATCTTGGACTTGATCAGCAGGTCACAGCGTTCCTCTGCATCTGCCAGGTTGTCTTGTTCCTGGGACAGGCAGAGGAGAGCTGGTGCTCATGCACTGCCCCAGGAGCGTACCAGAAGGCTCTCAGCCATGCTGTCCTGGCCCAGAGCAGAAGCTCTCTTTGTGGAAGGAGCAGAGCAAGCCCAAGGTGCTCAGGTGCACAAAAAAAGACACCTCCAGTCACTGCCCATTTTCAAGGGCCACGGGACAACAACAAACACAAACCAGGGCAAACAACCCAACTGCAGCTAAATTTTCCAGAGGAAGGAAACACTGGACTGACACTTCCTGGTACAGAAATGGCACAGATTGGCCACAGCTTGGTGAACAAACATTCCCATCCCTCCCACTCCAGTGTGAGGAGATCACCCTTTCCAGAGCCAGGGGAGCAGAATGCCCATGGCAGCCCTGAGATGGCAAATCTGTGACATTGCTTCAGGTTTGCACGGACTCTAACGCTGCAGTTCAAACAGATTATGGCAACCAGGGGGACTCAGAACTGCAAAAGGCTGAAAGAAGGACCTAGCATGCTCTACTCCTTCTTCTACCCATGGATCCTGCACTACCTTTACAATCCCAGAGAGAGGATGAAGCAACTCACTGCCTGCAGCTGGAGAGCCAGGTCATTCTTCTCTTGGATCATGGAGACCTGCTTCTCTTCCAGCTCTTTCCTCTTAGCCTCGGACTTCTCCAGAGCCTCTTTCAGCTTCTGGAACTCCTCCTTCAGGTTGGACATTTCCTTCTCAGTCTGAGCAGACTTGAGTAAAGGCTTGATCTTGAAGAACAGCTTCATCCATGACCAGTTCTTGACAGCATTGAAAGCTCGGATGTTCCACTGAATGGTATAGAGGGCTTCCCTGGAGGGATACAAGCACAGTATCATTATGGGTGTAGATTCCCCACCTCCCCATCCTCACTGCAGCAGAGATGAGGCTTTTTCAGACATGGGCATGGCTCTGTTCATCAGGAGGCCCAATGGCAGTATGTTGGATGAACAGCACATTCTCTGCTCAGTGTAGTGGTCCTAGTGGGTGACGTGGTCTGGCTGTCACATCTCCTCACTCTACATCCCTCTGAATCTTCCAGTGGAAACCAAAGGCTCCCCCCACGTAGATACACTGATCCTTCCCACCAGGCTCTTCTTACAGGTCTGCCTCCATCCCTTCCGGACAGGGCCTTACCCAACCACTGCCAGCCATAGGCAAGTCCTACAGGTCAAACCCACTGAAATGTGCAGGAGGAACAAGGTGAGATGCTCACAAAGTTCTGCCTCCCCCCACATCTACCTCCTGCTGATGATCTTTTGATACTCAATGCGCATGAGGTGCCCACGGATTCTGGCCTGCAGCATGGTCAGGATCTTGGCCAGACGCTCATCTCTCATCTCTTCCAGCATGCCCAGCAAACCAGCCTTGAAAAACACCTGCAAGCAAGAGAGTGAGAAGAGAGTCACCAGGTTTAGGTGCCCTCCCTGCACGGGCACACACCCACACTCTGCACTGGCTGGAGCTGCCCCACACAAGGCACAGGCACAGCTGGGCACCAAATCTCCCTGGCCTGCACACATCCCCTTGCATCCCCAGCAGGAACTCAATGTTGTATTGGGTGGTACAAGATCAGGCAGCAGTGATCTTCTGCTCAGACCTGTTTCTTCCCAACCTGAATCTTCCTCTGCCCTCCTCAGTCTTTTCAAGTGCCACACTCAACCTGCAGAGCGCAGGGCTTCAGCAGGGCTGTGGCCAGGCAGAGAGCAAACTGGGCACAGAGAGCAAACTGGGATTGCAGAGACTGGAGGGGCAACCTCCCCCTCCCAAGAACCAGCTGCCTGGTCTCACCTTGGTATGACCAAACTTGTACTGCGAGTGGTCCAGTTCCAGGGAGCTCAGCAGCTTCTCTGTGGCCTTTCTGCTGTCCACAAACTTGTCATCTGGAATGGCTGCTGGATTCAGGATACGGTAGCTGCAGGGACAAAGCAGAGGGAGGACATGCATGAGAAGCCCAGCACAGAGTTGATGGCTCCATCATCATCCCTGTACCGCAGTCATGCCACTTTCCCCTGGAAGCACATTGCTGCAGCACAGGCTGGAGCCATGGATAAACCAGGAGCTCCAGGGCACAGCATGGGCTCTTCTGCAGAGCAGACACCAGGGAACTCGGCCAGATCTTCATCTCTGAACACAAGGAAGATTGTGCAGGAGGAGGCCACTGGCCTCACCATGTCTGGTCATGCCCAGGCCAAGCAGGGTGGATGGGGCCATCCTGGAGAATGGTAAGGATGCCAAGGGCAGAGATAAATCTGAGCAAGGATTGGAGGACCTGAGCCTTGTCACCTACACCAGCCCTGCATTCAGCATCTCCAACATCACCAGCTCTGCTGTCTCCTCACATCTGGCACCAGACTCTCCATGCCTGACTCCACAGAGCCAGCAGCAGAGCTATCCCAAACCGGGCACACCCTGGGCATATCGTGGTGCTTCAGACCAGCACTGCACAAGCTGGAGAACAGGGCAGAGCCAGGGGGGTCTCTCTCCTCTCAGAACACGTGATGGCTGCTGGGCAAGGGAGAAGAGGGAGTTACCGCTGCTTGAAGTCTGCGTAGAGGATCCTGTTGGGGAATCCCTTACGGCAGATGCGGATACCTTCAAGGACTCCATTACACCGCAGCTGGTGCAGCACCAGGAAGGAATCCATGGCTCCTGTGGGTGAGAACAAAGAGGGAGCAGATAGTCAGCCCAAGAGGACAGGGGAAGTCAATCTGCAGCCTAGGCCCAAACTCTGGAGACAGCCCGTGGTTTTGAACACAGATGTTAAGCTGTCCTGTGGGCCTGTGCTGAGCACCAGCACTGCAGCCCAGGCCTTGGATGGTGGAAGTTGACCCAAAACCCTCATCCATGCTGCTGGGATACACAAGTGCAAGGCAGCCCAACCACCAGTGCACGGCCAAAATGGGAGCCTGGCAAAACTCCTTCATAGAATCATGGAATCACAGAATGTTGTGAGCT
>NW_010327227.1:0-757 GCF_000700745.2 Antrostomus carolinensis | reverse complement strand
GACACCACCCGAGCCATCGTCCCCATTCCTCGTGCAACCGAGTGTCACCACTGCGGTCACTGGGGCTGTAATTCCCCTGCAAGGAATTTCTCCAGGATTTGGGTCCCTATTGCCATTTGCCATTTGTGATTTTCCCTTTTTTTTTACTAGTAATTTAAAAATTCTTTGTGTTAACCAGCAACGAAGGAGAAAAATCCCTTTCAGTGCAGCAAATGGAACTCTTGCTGCTGCCGGGATAATTCCAGCTCGATCGAAGCGTTGTGCTAAAAATAATTCAACCCCTCTCTCTGCAAATACTCTTTGAGGAGAAGATTTGAAACAGAAAAGAAGGTCTCTAAACCAGACCCCCACCAACCGCTCCTCTCGACCTTATTCTTGTAGGAAAATGGGATTTGTGGCTCCTCCAGGCCTCACGCTGCCTGTGCCCTCCTCCAGGAGCCCTCACCTCAAGGAATACATCAAAGGCTAATTAGTCGGGGAGGCTAATGACCTTTCTGAAGAGTTAATAAAATAAAATCCCCCATCTATCACCTAACACAGGGCTCCTTTCATGGCAACAGCCTGAGAGAGGCACGATGCCCGCTCCCCCAGTTTCCCCAGTCCCCCCAGTTTCCCCAGCACAGGGTGGCAGCCGGTTCGTGGGGACGAGGACATCCAACCCATCCAACCCGTGGCAGTGCCCGTGTGAACACACTGAGTTCCTGACGGGCAGAGGCAGACGCTGCTCCGAATCACGGCGAGAGAAATGTGCTCTGCA
>NW_010327226.1:13014-16935 GCF_000700745.2 Antrostomus carolinensis | reverse complement strand
ATCTATCTATATATATATATATATAAAGTTTCCTAATGATATCTACTATATCAAAGGAAGAATAGTGGCACAATGAGAACTATAGGTAGGGAGAAGTTTTCCTGAAGATAATCTGAATAATTTGTTAAAAATCTTTGTGTGGTGTTTTGTTCTCATTAAAGTATATGAGCATTGCTATTCAAAAAGGCTAAGGATCCACTGAAGGGTAATAATGCATTTAATGAGAGATTTCTGAGTGCTGATCCATTTTTTCCTTGCTGCCTTTCTCTTCAGTCAGCTTCCTAAAGTGTTTATCATGCTGGCTGCACTCTGCTATTCTCCCTCATACTGTATTAGTGTTTTGGCAGATCAGATTTTGTTAGGCTTTGCTATCTGTCTTAAGTTTTTTTGGGGTTTTTTTGGGGTTTTTTTTGTTTTTTTTTTTAGATTAAAGGCCTCTCAAAAAATTGCTTTTCTTTTTGGAGGAGTTCTGTTATTTCAAAATCTGAGTTCATTTTTGTAGTCATAAACCCAAATAAATAGTTTATACCAGTAGAGAAAATCGTGTGTTTCTTTGCTCAGATTCAAAGCAATCAGCATTTGGATTTTGTCTTTTTTTCTTTCTTTTCTTTTTTCTTTTCTTTTTCTTTTTTTTTCTTTTTTTTTTTTTAAGGATATCTGTGGCTTATACTTGCATATTTTAAAGAATATGTGCATGTACTGAGAAGAACAATCTGAAGATAGAAGCCATCCTGACTTTTTCAAGACGTATGCTGCAAAGCTATGATTTCAGTAGTGGTATTTGCTCCACTTAGGTATCAAACTGTTAAATGAAAATAGTCCAATCATTAGTGCAGTAAGAGAGATTCCTGTGCCTGTTCTTCACCTCGTCTCTTGGATTCTGTTCATCCAAAATTCTGGAATTCATTTTATCAAAGAAACTTGAAATAAAGCATTTTGACATATGCTGTTGCTAGACACAAATGCAAAAATTTCTCTGCATGCAGGAAAAGTAGAAAGCTTTTTTCTATGTGCATACCAGTACTTTTCTTCAGACTTAATATTAGAACCATAAAGAACAGGAAAATCTTGTGTTTGTGCCTCTCTTTAGCAACGCTGATGTCTGGCAACTGCCTAGTTTTTAACCAATGCAAAAAATGGCATTGTGTTGTGATGAGTTGAATGACTTTCATTATCGTTTGCAAATTTAATGCAACTGTCATAATGGGGTCCTTCTACAGAACTTTAGTTTTAGTTTTTGTTAGCACTGACTTCATGTTAGTGCTTCGTAAGGTGAATGAGTTCTGAATAATGATTCAAAAACTGTTGACTTAGCTGAATAATAGAAAAATAACTGTTAGGGAAAATGTAGGATTTTTTTAAAGGACTTTATGATAAATACACACAAATAGAATTGCAGCTCTTCTTGTGGAGTCCATTGATTTTTAAGTAGGATTTCTCACTATGCAGTGTGGCCAGGGGTTACCAACTCATCTTTTAAGTGAATGCTTGTATCACAGAAACAAAAATAGATTTTCCTACTGAGAAAGTGATTATAAATGAAAGTTTCTGTGAAGCAAGTTTCGGGTCATGCAAGCTGCATTGATCCTGTATAATACTGCCTGAAAAAAGCTGTACTGATGGAATCGAATTCAAATTTCTACACTTCAGTAAGCATAATTAACCCCAGTAAGATGAACTAGAGTAATGCTGTTTAGTTCCTCCTGTGGAGGAAGTTAGCAGTCACAGGAAATTACAGGTTGTATAGAAATCAGCATGCATAAAGGCAGTTATTCTGGTACTTACATTCAGGAGAACTGGCGACATTAAACAATTCTTTTTCTCTGTTAGCTATGCTGGTCAGACTACAGCTGGAGTAGTAGGTACCATTTTGAGATGCAGATGGAGAAGTTCTAGAGGAAAGAAGTCTAGAAAATGATGCATAAGGAATGCTGGATTAAATTGTTTAATTCATAGAAGAAAAAGCTGAAGGTAGATGTTTGTAAAAGGTAAGCAGAAAGAGGAGGGAAATGACCTGTTTTCCAGGTCTGCTCTGAGTAGGACAAGAAGTAGTAAGTTTAAATTTAAGAAAGGAAAAATTGTTAGATATTTAGAAAAACTTTCTAACAATAAGGATAAGTCAGTACTAAAATAGATTGCCTAAGAAGATTGTAGACTTCTGTCATTGGAATTATTAAGAACAGATTAGACAAATAACTGAAGAAAGATTTCAGTATGGTTGATCCTGCCTTGGGGTAAGTGTTGGGGTGTGTTTTAAGTGAACAGCAATTAAAGGTTTTTTGGGGAAAAAAATGTCAAGTACCACCTACCACTGTGAGGAGATATAAGAAAATCCTTGGGTAGTGTCATATGGAATTTCCACAGTAATTTTAATCTACAATAGAATAAATATTGGCATTATCTTTAATGTCGCTGTATTACTTAAATTTTTATGCATCCTTGGTTCGTCTACCAAGTCCTCATAAGACTGTGCCCACATTTGCTTATTTCTAGTCACTTTATGGATTCCCTTTTAATGTGTCAGTCAGACATTGAGCTATCCCATTCTAAATGAATGGTTGTGCTCTGTGAATTTATATAATTTTATGAAGTCTAAGGAAGGGAACAGATTTTTTTTTTTTTTTAAGCTTTTATGTAAGTGAAAATACATTGCTTAAGTAACACACCATGTAAGTTTGTACTTTGAGAGGAATGTCTCCTTCTATGCAGTATTCTTTCAGTAGTTTTTGGGACTGTTACAAAAACATCCTATAGAATAATGGCCTTTTTCAGAAACAAGAAATGAAGAAACAAAACACCAGTTGCAGTTAAACCTTAAATTAATGTTTTGCACCAGTCAAAGATTATAACCCTGCTGATTTTATTAAACCCCCCCCCCCAAAAAAAATCCCGCCCAACAATAAACAAAACAAAAAACCCCAAAGCTAAGCACTTCAGAAAATAGATTTGTGCCACACATAAGTGTTAAGCTTCTGGAAATACAGCATATATTATTATAGGGAAAAATATTGTTATACTATAGTCTTCATTTGACTTTTCTGGTATTTTTTGATTGTTTTGGAACCTGGTTTTGTTAAAAATAAGTTAGAGAGAGGAACTGAATGGTTAAATTAAGTAGTAGAGACATTTTACAGAAGAAACTGGATAAAGTGGAGTATATTTAAGAACATGCCTTTGATTAGTTGTCATGTGAAAAGTTTTTGTGAATGTCCTTAGTGTTTCTAAATATACATTCTTCTAATAATGCAAAGCAGTATGTAACAAGTATAGGAGTGTGATTGACATATGCAAATATTTTCTTAATATATTAAATATTTATTCCTCTTGATTAGTCATTGAAGAAAAATTACAACTACAGTATGTTCGGTATACTCTGTTTCAATATACATTATGGGGAAAAAAAACCCAACAAAACCCAAACCAAGCTGACAGCAATGTTCTGCAATAAATGTAAAAATGCAGGAAAATCAGATGCAAACTCTTAGAATTTCTGTCAGGTGCACTTGATGCTTTATGCCTGGAGAATAAGTCTGACTGTTTAGGTTTTTCAGAACACATTGATTTTCAGACTTTCCTTTGGAAAAAATGCTAAAAAAAACTTCTTAGTCTGTTATTTAAATTACTTAATAAATGGGTGTGGCTCCTGCAGGAACTGATTCTCTCCCCTCCACAGCAGTGATTTGTATGTCTTGGCTTCTGCTTGAGACCCTAAAGGTTGCAGTTTGGGCCTTACAAAGTTGTGTGTATAATCCTTGTGGTGCATCTGTCTGTATCACTTCAAGGTAGCTGTCGCTTCCTACAAGTGGTGAGAAATGACCTCTTGGTCTCTTCTGTATTTCTTTCTGATGTCATAATCCTCATTCATTCTGATGTCCTGTAAGATGGCCCAAAATTTTTTTTCATTTTTTCTTAATGTATTCA
>NW_010327226.1:0-12987 GCF_000700745.2 Antrostomus carolinensis | reverse complement strand
CCTGCTGTTCAGGTTCAATACAAGATCTTGAGCTAGAAAGCTTGCCCTTATTTGTATTTATGAAGGGTTTGATCATATAACTTTGAAGCAAAGTTATTGATTTTTATTTTTTTAATAAAACAAATTTTCATAAAAGTTGAAAAGGAGATGGAGGAAAATCTTGCAGCAATGGAGAGAATAGTCCTTGACTGACACACAAATACTGATATTGAGATGAATCCATGTAGCAAAATATACTCAGTGTCTTATGTTCAGATATATCTGAAGTAGGAATTGTAAAATAATCCAGCATGTAATAAAATTCTGAATAGAAATATGATACTAAGTAATATAGAGATAAATGAACCTCAGCGTAACCCCTTCTTTTATTGAACAGTGAATATTTGTAATACTATGAATGTGCCTTATGCTTTATTTCTTCTAATGTACTGTATTATAAATCAGACCTCTGCCTGTCCATCTACCAGCAGTTTTGTGGATCTTCATGCTCTGCTGATGACAGAAAATACCCAGTGACTTCTCTGGTTTAAATTAGTACCCCTTTTGGAAATAGTTGATGATACTATTCTTTTACAGGAGATAACATGACTACATTTTTCACAGATCTATAAATATTACAGCCAGGAAGGGCCATATTAATAACCTGCTCTGACGTCTTACGTTTTGCAGGCCATAGATTTTATCTGACTGCTCCTTTGTTTTAGACCAGTAATTTCTGACTGAACTAGAACATACTTTTCTCTTTTCTTGATATGCATCAGTCTTGATTTGAAGTCTCTGCAGTGGTAAATGTAAATGTTACCACTGTGAATTCTAACTCAGTTACATTTACTATTATTTTATAATGATGGTAATAATCCAGGGGAATATAGATTTCCCTTTGTTTCATGTTTTAGTTGCCCTGTGTTGACTTTAGCCTTTTAGCCCTTGCATTTCTGGTATATGTCTGTCTGCTAGATGAAACAACCTATAGTGCCACATACATTTCACATAAACTATTATTGACTGATTAGCCTGGTGAGTGACTAATCTGTCACTGATGCTTCTGAATGTCTTTAACTGCTGTGCAGCATCCCAACTTCTTCCTATAATTTGGTAGATCTGTTTTACAGTGCGCAGAGAAGGGAAATGTTCTCTTGGCATGTGCCTCTAATTCTTTATAGGTTTAATTATAACCCTGCCAACTAAAAAAATATCGCTGTGTTTATGAAAACTGGCATGCGATTTAAAATAATACAACATCAGCTGCTCCCCTGTGCATTCTGCTTAGAAAGCTGGAGTCTCGGTGTGATAAACCTGTGATGCTTAAGCAGGGCACACAAATAGTTTTGGCTGTCCCCTCATCCCTGAAACTCTTGGCAATGAGCAGGGAGTGGGATGCAGCATGTAGGCATCGTTCTGGCTATTCCACTTCTGTAACTAAAGAGTGTGTAGTCAGGTTGGCTTGTCTGGATTTTGGTTATTTGACGGGATCACTGTTAGTCCCAGAGGAAAATATAACCATGAATACCCACCCGGCTTTGTACGATAGAGAAGATTGACCTTGATTTGGTAAGAGGTTACATGGAGGTAGTACTGCTTATCTGTGTTATTTATGGGATTTGGGATTTGATAATGTTTGAAAAGAAAAATGATACAGAAAATTCTTGGTTCAACTTAAGAAACTTAAAGTGATACCGCTCTAGCTTGCTATGTATTTACTTCGAATAGAACAGCCCCTTTTTTTACCATTTTCCACAATCATTATTACAAAGCAATGTCACGCTCTTATTTATTCTTTATTTTTTCAGCAAAGTGCAATAGCTGCTTCAAAGGCTATTTACTCTTCTGAAAAAAACTATTTATTGAAAAATTATCAGCGTAGGTGAAAAGGGAAATTGTTTGCACTTTCCTAGTGCCAGAGGGCTGATCTAATAAAAACAACTCTTGTAAGTCACCTCCATTGCATTATACAGCTACTAAGAGAGGCAATGGTCATGACTGCAAATGAATATTTGCGATATTCCACACTTCTTGCAGCAAAATAAATGTTCTGTGGCTTGCTATCTGAGACTTTACATCTGTGTATAAACCATAGGACAGCACTAAAATAATTGATTGGAATTTTATGCTGTATTTTTTTTCCTCCCAGTCCGCTGCTTGTGTTACAAGCTGTTTATCTGCTTTTCTTCTTTTTATTCAGAAACATAAAATACGTTCTTGATACTGCTTTTATGCCCTGAAAATGTTTTGAATTACGATTATTTGGACAGCTCCATGTATTACAGAACTTTGTCCCATTTCATCAAAAGGGTAGTGTGGGTAAAGATCTTCATTCAAACCACCAGCAATTGGAACAGAGTAGCTTACAGTGTGCCTAAAAAAATGATGCTAGTTCTTACAGGACAGGTGAAGGAATTTTTTTAAAAACCTAGGAGTTTGCGCAGACCTTGTCTCATAAATTTTTCTTTCTTGCTTCCTTGTTTTTATTTCCTTTCCACATGTTTATAATTTTATGTTTGGAATTACAGACCTCTGTTAGTTACTATGCAATTATGTTTGATATGTGTAAAAATGTAAATAATTTGCAGTAGACGTGGTAATGAATATTTTTAAAATTGGTGTATACAGCTTCAAATATAGTAGGATAGCAGATACTGAATTCTGTTTGAATCCTGGTGAGAAAATTCACCTGTGACTTGGTCAGCTTGTTCAGCATTGCCTCTGGACATGGATCTAGTCTTGATTTATTAATAAAAACTGAAACAAAACAGAAAACCACAACTGCTGCTTTTTTTCTTATTCAGTGATACTTATTCTTAACTATTATCTTGCCACACTATAGTGAAAGAACTGAGCATTTCTGAGTATGTATTTATATTCGTTGTAATTGCAACATTTTAAAGAGTAGGATGGTCAGTTTTCCCAGTAGAGTAAGGCCACCAGAAGTGTGTGTTAAGGCCTGAACTATAGAACATAATCATAAAAGTTGTAGAAAATGAGGTAAATTGTGAAGTTAAAGTGTGCTGAAGATACTAAGCTCTTTCAGAAAGCTTTTATGGTAATAGATTACTGAATTTCATCTACTAATTTATCACTGTGTATAGATTAATGTGAAGTAATATATATGAATGGAGGAAAAAGGTTCTATTTCTACATTAAATAAATTTCTATGTGTAATGAATCTTGAATATCTATTATCACTCAGAAAAAAGTTATAGCAGCTAGTTGTGTTTAAAATGTCAGCATAGTAGTTGTTGAAAGAGCAAATAACATGTTAAGATGGGAATAGGGAACAAAGTGGAAATCATGATTATGCTACTGTACAGATTTATGGTTCACTTGCATCTTGAGTACGATATGCTGATCTCTGTATCACATATCAGAAAGAGTATAGGAGAATGGAAAAGATATATTAAATACCAGCAGTGAGGATGATCAAATATAGTTATTCCATATGAGAAATAATTAAATGAGCAAAGATTTCTCAGGTTGGAAAAGGGAAGGAGAGAAGGAAGGGAAGCAATGCATATCATTATATTTTGAGTGGGATAAAGCATGTAAACAGGGTGCTGTTGTTCATCATCTCATTCAATACCAGACCTAAGGATGTCAGATGAAATTACCAAGCAGTAGGCTCTGGATAAAAACAGTTGAGATGTCTCTTCATATATGTGTGGAAAAAATTCCTTCAGGATGTTCTAGATGCTGCAATTTTCTATGAGTTGACATGGGCAGACTCCTAGGAGAGACGTTAACCCAAAACCAATGCAAAGGCACAACCTCTGGCTGAGAACGCCCCTGAGCTGCAAGTCGTTGAAGGAGGTGCAACGCTGTGGGGAGTATCTCTAGGGATTTACATTCTTTCCTGGGTATCCACTGTAGGTCTCTGTCAGAGGCAGGGTGCTGGGCTATGTCGGCATTTTGGTCTGACATTTTATAGCTGTTCGTATGCATTTTATTTAGTTTCTATGTAGTTCAGTGTTGTTCTGCTTTCCCATGTCTCATCACTGACCAGGAATAAAAGAGGGACAGACTGGCAGATATGCTTATTTAAATTTATAATTTGTGCCTTAATTTCCCTTGATCTAGAACAGTTTTCCTGCTGCTGCTGTGGTCTAATTTCAGAAGTAAGATGTAAAGCAATAGCAAAAAAACCAAGCAAACCAAACAGAAACACTCTTAAATAAATAACCCTTTACACTGGCTTGGATCTATTTCGTGTGAAGGATAATTTAAATTATATGTAGTATTTGCTTGCTACTGAAATAGAAGTCTTGTGATTGCCCAGGGGAAGAAAGCAAATCAACGATATAGTATAATCAGAATTCTAGTTTTTATGAGCAAAAATAGTGAGACAAGAAATATGAAGAGACACTTAACTCTTTCACCCACCCCAATTTTCTTTCCATCCAGAAAGAATCTATTGGCATGTTGATGATGTGTGTTCTGTTGTGTTGTCTCTGGTATATTACAGCACTGTTTTTTCTCTTGTAGGTTAACAGAACCGTCTGGATATTTAACAGATGGACCAATAAATTATAAATATAAAACTAAATGTACATGGTTAATTGAAGGATAGTAAGTATTTATTTTTAAAGCTTAAATTTTCTGTCAGTTTGATACTGCGTATTCTAGAGATCTAAAGAATTCCTCTAGTAGACATGGCATTTGGATAAAAAATAAAGTTTTGTGGTTTTTTGTTTATTTGTTTTTGTTTAAATGTTATAAAGGTTAAAAAAAAAAAAAAAAAGTTGAAGTAGGATTTTCAGGATTACTCAGAGTTGGCCAAATTCCATTCTCATTCAAATTACTGGCAGAAGTTAGGCTGACACTGGAATTTGGCCAGTGCTGCAAGCTCTCAAAACCCTATAATAAATTTGTTGCCTGTTTGGGTACCTTTACATAAGTTCCAAATGTGGTTACAGAATCCTATTATTTAACTCATTATCTTACTCTGCAGTGATAAATAAGGAATGGCTTCAAGTACAGAATGCTTTCAGTCTGATGAGAATTTTTCAGTTACATGTTGCTCAGAAGTTAATGCTTCTATAAAGTATTTCTTTTGCATTCCAGTTTTCCTTATGTACTTAATTTTAAAGTCATATTGTATCCACAGTTTATACAGTTTAGATGTCTCATGTCTGTTGCTAATTTTTCAGTTTATGCAGCAGTGAAACACAGACATGCACAAAGAAATAATAAGACACATGCACTAGTATGGCTAACAAGTTTGGTAATTTCAGTGGGACTTTGTTTCCTCAGACTATGGGTCAGTATTTTGGTGAAGAATTTAGCTAGGTCTGAGTTCTACTAGGGTTCTAGAAGAAAATTACTCCCTTTCCATATTGTCATAACCTCAACTACCTTAGATGTCTGCTCTGTCGTTGCAGTTCAGTAATGATCGAATTTTGGTCTGCTTATATGCAGATAGTAATTTACACACAACAGCAATGAAGTTGCAGGGAGTACAAAATCATAGAAGTAGAAGCTTCAATATCTAGATGACTAGGCTATAGCTGAGTATCTTTCTGACATAGCTAGACTTCTTTTATCCAGGATAGCTCGGGAATATTTGCACTGTACTACACTAAGCTAAAGTGGAAACATGCCTCAGAACTGCACACAAACTCTGCTTTGAAGTTGGTCTTTGTTCTGTTCCTCCTCTTTGCAGGAGATGGTAGAGTGCGTAGCTGGAGGAAACAATATGCTGCACAGTATGTGTAAGAGTAATGCAACCTGGTAACATAGCGCAAAATGTCAACGCACAAGGAAGTCACATATGTATAAAATACTCTCTTTTAAAAAATGAATAAGGAGAGCTGTCTAGAAATGATCTCTCACAGGAGAGAGAGGAAAAAAAAAAAGCATATGTTTTCCAAACTGATAAATTGTACTTGAACTGGTAAGAAGGAAGGGGAAAATAAATTGAATAAAATAAAATAATTAGTGTGTTGCATGGAATATATTTAGGAGTCTACTAATTTTGTCACATGAGGAAATTCCCCTTTTCAGAAATTTTGCAGTCTCCCTCTGGAACTCAAGCAAAAACTGGTGAAATCTGACTCCCAGGGTCAGATTGGGGGAGAAGGGAGAGGAAGAAGGAAAAAAAAAATCTTGCACTAATATTGCTTGCAATTTTAAATTTGTGTTTTGAGATTTGTATTTGCAATAACTAGTATAATACTGGAAAGAGTATGTGTAGGTGATTTTTGTCTTGAAACCTCATAGTCCTTACATTATAAAGTAAAGCTAATATATTAAAATGGGACATTTTAATTGTTCTAAATTTGTGGTTCTGAATACTGATAAAACCTGGTGAACTCGTCTCTTGTTAACTTTAGGGATTATTAGACTTGGACTGAAGATACTATTTTTAAAGTTTTCTAAAATAAAGTGAAATATTTGCATGCCCTGTGTTGTTATTTAACTCTCTGAAATGTTTCATTCATATTCCAAATGATTTAATAGAATTATGCTGGTATGATCAATTTTAAGTTCTTTATCTTATGAGCTCAATATTTGTGCAAATAATGTTTCACCTCATTTTTTTTTTTTGTTTTTCCTTTCCCCAGCCCAAATGCAATACTAAGATTAAGATTTAATCACTTTGCCACAGAATGTAGTTGGGACCATATGTATGTATATGATGGAGATTCAATATATGCACCTTTAATAGCTGTATTTAGGTAAGTGTATTTATTAACCTTTTAGTCCAAGTAGCCATGTACGGACATTTTAAGTTCACGGGGAAAAAACAAACAAACATTAGAGGCTTTAGTTTGTTAAATAACTTGTTTTCTTATGTTAATATGGAGCAGATATATGAAGTTTTATTAGAGTAAATTGCAAACCACAACTTTTTTGGTTAGGTGATCATAGCATAAAGCCACGGAGTGCTGATGCTCATAGACAGGCAATCAGAAATGTATTTTCCAGCAGCCTTCCAATAGTGACTCTTGAGTTCTAATGTGCTTTAAATGTGGCACTAGCCAATGGTGTCAGTATCTGATCATACTCAAGGGAGAATTGCAATCTGTGACTCGGGTAATGCTGCACTATGTGTAAGTTACAGAAAATGGCTGCTAAATAGCTTCTGTGTTCCTGTGTGAAGTGTGAAGAGACTTGTTCAGGGCATCAGACACTGGAACAGGTCGCCCAAGGAAGTTGTGGATGCCCCCTCCCTGGAAGTGTTTAAGGCCAGGCTGGATGAGGCTTTGAGCAACCTGATCTAGTGGAAGGTGTCCCTGCTGATGGCAGGGGGTTTGGAACTAGATGAGCTTTAAGGTCCCTTCCAACCCAAACCATTCTATGATTCTATGATTTAATAAAAAGGCTATCTTAAGCACTAATTTTGTAACGTTTCCTTAAATTGCTAAACTGGGCATCATTGTGACTAAGTCACAATTATCAAATTATCAAAGAATTATCAAATTCTTCAAAGTCCTGGAGGAGAGCTCAAATTTGCTATCAACTGAAATAATGGAATTTCTTTCCTTTTGTTATATTATTAGCTTATGAGAATTTCTACACAACTAAATATTTTTTCAGGTAAATATTTGTTGTCTAGGATTGCAATATTACTTTGTAGCAAGGTTTAGAAGTAAAACAAAATCAACAACAACAAAAAACAAGCATAACAACTAATACTGAATAAGGACTAGTTATTTACCTTTCAAATTACAATACACTATTGAGGTGAAGAATTAAGTCCATGCACTGCATTTCCTATGTGTCCAAGAGAGAAAAAGTAGGGCATATGAATTTTAACATGTTTCCTTCATTCCTGGACTTTACCAAAATATTTCAGTTGGTTTATTCCTCCCCTTGTGTTAAAATTTTGGTAAACATTCGAGAAAGAATATTCAGTGCAATTGGACTATAATTTATTAGAGAGAAAGCACAGGATCCTAATCCTTTGAAATCAGTAAAAGTGTTAGCTTGGGATATCTGTTGAGTGCGAAGCCATATTAAAAAAAATAAAACAACAAAACAGAAACTGTTTGTGCATCTATACACAAATACTCTGTGGGACAGAAGTTGTACTTCATTTTGCATTAATAAATACTGATTTTGCTGCTGAAGTTTAGAAAATACTAAATGCATAAATGAGAGTGCTTTCTTCTAAGGGGACAAAGCTCTGGTCATCGATCTTTCCTGCCCAACTACAGCAATCTGCACCACCTTCTCTCCTAATTCTCCCAAATTGTTACATTAAATTACTTGAGGGTTTTTTTTTGTTTCCTGCCCAAAGTCGTATTTGTTAAATGTGTCTAGCTGTTATTCAGGAGTCTGATTTGTAGCATGAATGACAGGAAAGAGCAGGTTCCTGTTCCTGTGTTCATTACTTCAAATATCTTTTGGTTTATTGATTGTTAGTGTGTTCCTTAGGATTCCTGTAACTTTTAGTTTATATTTGTGATGAGGCACTGCTTTATGGAGCTGATCCTTATTCTGAGTATTTTAATATATTGCTTATTTTCCTACTTCAGTCTTTATTTAAGACTGACCTCTTAACATCTTTCTAAAGTTTTAAAAGGCATTCTATTTTCCATTGGAAAATTGCCTTTTCTTGGAAATTACTTAATTATCATACTTTGCATATTTGAAATTCTTTAGTAAGATAAACTTCTAAAGGTCCAAATATGTGGAAATAGAATTCGTGCTGAAAGGCAATGAGCGTTAAGCACCTATCTGAAGGGTGTATATATAAATTTTTTTTTTTTTCAAAGTTAAAATAAATTTTTAAAATTATACTGACAGTGTGTGCACCCTCAGAATAATCTGATGTGAAATTTTGCATTACTGCATGAAGGAGGAGACTTTTTGGTTTGTTTGTGATGGAAAACCCTACCTTAGCTTGCAGAAGTATGGAAAAGTTTTATACACATTTCATTATTTGTTTTTTTAAACAGAAGTTTAAAAATAAGATTTATGAGTAGTGTTGTATATATAATTAACAAGCTGAAAAGCTAACTCCCTCTTTCCTTCCCCCCCCGTCCCCTTCTCCCAAAGACTGATTAAAAAAAAAAAAAAAATTGTCCTTTTCTTTTCCAGTGGTCTAATAGTCCCTGAAGTGCGTGGAAATGAAACTGTTCCTGAAGTAGTCACTACATCTGGCTATGCACTGCTACACTTTTTTAGTGATGCTGCATATAACCTAACTGGATTTAACATTTTTTACTCGTAAGTATTTTTAGATAAATAATTACATTGTTAATTAGCTTGTTATTCCTTTCAGGAGAATGTCAAACCCAGGGAAAGTGTTTTGTCTATGCTGTAAGAATTAAGCTTAGTCATATGGCTGGAGTTGTAATAAGTTGTCATTAAGGTACTAGTTTAAAAAAAACCCAAACAAAAAACCAACAAGTTGAAGTGTATTGTTCTGAGTGAAGCTGCATGGCAATTCCAAGACTATGGTTTTTACTAAGCCACATGGAACTAGAATGTAACCCTTCCAGTACTGAACCAACATGTGTAGCTGTCACATGGAATAGAAGGGAGATTATATCTGCTGTCATGGCAATTCCCTTCTCTTGAAGTAGGATCATCTGTTGCTTGATTTTTTTTTTCTTGCTGAATGTACTTTTATGGCTTTTGATACCTTCACCAAAGCCCTACTCTTATTTTTGTGTTTTATTCCACTGAGTTTTATTCCATTTCTTCTCTACTTTTTGGGTACTGCTCCCTCCTGTTGGCCATCTCAGTCTGCATTCTGCCTTTGTAGTTCTTTTCTGGATTGTCTGTCTTTTATTTTCTCTGATGGCAAAGTCTGGCCTGGTACAACTATGCTTGCTTTCCTCCGGTCTGCTTTTCTGTGCTTTTCTCCAGTTTTAAAGATGTTGCCTTTCCTCCTTATATGCACCAGATGTTGATTGCAACTACTGCCCATTTGGGACATGCTTGTGACACATGATGCGGTGTCTATTTGTACTTGAGGCTTTAGTACAAGAAGATGTTGCTTGGTCCTGTTGGACCTGTTTCTTCATGTGATAGTTTCCCCGTGACTGACAGCATTCTTGTTCCTTTCTTTCAATTCCCTCAGATTCTGAAATACCAATTTTTGGAATGTGGTGGCCAGCACTGCACTTCAAATGTGGAAGTACATGTAATATTTTTGTCATATTCTTTATTAATTTAAAATTCAGATTTGTGCTTCTGATCAGAGCTTTACTCTTGGCAGAGATCTTCGTTAAATTATCTATGGAAAGATTGTTTCTGTAATTTGCAGCAGTTTGCCTACTTTTACCAGGTAATGAATAGCTATTCAGAGCTTAGAAAACCTCACTAAATATATTGTATTTGAAATGGCAGTCTAGAAGACTGGGTATTTTTAATTTTTGTCAGTTGACATCAGTAAAATACAATCACCTGGCTGACTTCTCTGCTGTAATTAGATACATTTTTCAGTTATCCCTGAAGCTTTTAGTACACTTTCTTTGTTTGCCTTGTGAGCAAATGGCAGTATGACATGACATTCTTAAGAAATGAGTGTGTGTTCTGCATTCTTTTATGACCTGGTAATGTGGTGCGTGCTGCATGTTTTTTGGAAGATTTAAAATAAATGAAAAAACCTGCCAATTTTAAATTCCATTACATGTGTAACTCACTAAATTTTATCTATTCTGTTCTTCTGTTTATTCTATTGCAATGGAAAACTTTAGGGTTTTTTTAATGAGCCAACAGTAACTCTTTTTATGCTGAAAGTACCACCTACTGTTTCACTCTGCTTCTGTTACGCTCTTTCTTCCTTCGGTAAGCCCAAAGCAGTTTTTAACTAAATCTTTGACTTCATCTTGATGGACTATTCATGTTCCTTTGTTTTGGGGAAGACAGAAGCACATCTTCTGTGACTAGAATGCCATACCAGTTGCAAACAACAGTAACTACTCCAGAACTCTCTGAGCAAATTTTGTCTTCCTTGGAGTCAGGCAACCTGCTTCCAACTCTGCTGATCCAGTTTTTCTCATTCTGTTTGAACCTTTAATGAACCCATTGGAGTGGGAATATGCCTACTTTTAAACTGATACCTCTATTGCTGGAAAGACTTAACTATTCACCTTCTGCAGAACACTCTCCCTATGAAGTCAGGGGGAGAGGTTCCTCACAACTATGGTACGCAGCAGTCAATGCCCTCAATGGTTTTAATGCCATGTGTGTTACTAGGCAAAACCCCCAGGACATTTGCAGTTCAAACGTGGAATTTTCTTTTCCAGTAGCCTAACAGAATCAGTCTTCTGAGGTGTGAGTATTTAGAAAATAAATACACATCTCCTGACTCTGCTACCCCAACTGCATTTGGCAAAAGGCCAGTCTTTAACAATTCCTCACTAACTTTATTCAGTTCTTTCTTCCTTCAGTAAGAGCAGGGGAGGCTATAAATGGTATCCAGCTCTCACATCTACAGGGAGCAGTCTGCATTATCATCGGGGGTTTGTCGTACCAAATTATTCTGAGTTTCAACCCAACCCTTTGCTGCGAGTCATCAAAAAAGATTCCAAATCCTTTTTATACTTCATCAGACACATACTGCCTGAGATTCTGTTCATGGAAACTCCTGGACCCACATACTTCAATGTCCTTGTTTGCAAGGAATTGCCTGCATTTCTGGAACCAGTTTGCATAATTTTGCAGTCCAGTTGTCTGTGATCTCAGTGTTTGGTAGGGCATATCACAGAAATGCTAACTTCCGTAACAATCAAAGGCATCTTTCAGCGTAATCTTTCCTCTTTTTACATCTCTGACTGTGGAGTTAAGGAGGCAAGGTTAAGGTGGCTCTATTATTAAGAATTAAAAGCATGAAGTGCTGCCTTTAAGTAGTTTCAGGATATTAGCCATCTTGTATTTTTCCTCACTCATTTTTTCCAATTTTATTCCCCTTGGATATTAGACATACTGTTTTATAGCATGGACCAAAGCCACTCGGGAAAACCCTTTAACTGTGTGCCAGTTTAATCATAATTAAACTTGTGTTTTATCAGTACATAGAAATTTTTCAGGAAAAGTAGGAGTTTATCCAACAAATACTGTTGGAATACTGTCAGATAAAACCACTGCCATCAACTCTCAGCTTGTCATTTCCCTTATTTTACATATTTATTTATTTATTTATATTTTCCAGAATTAATTCTTGTCCTAATAACTGCTCAGAACATGGAAAGTGTACAACCAGCGTGTCCATACCAAGCCGGGTCTATTGTGAGTGTGACAAGTACTGGAAAGGAGAAGCCTGTGATATTCCATATTGTAAAGCCAACTGTGGCAGTCCAGATCATGGGTACTGTGATTTGACAGGCGAGAAGCTGTGTGTTTGCAATGATAGCTGGCAAGGTAAGGTTTTGGTGTTTAGAATCAAGTTTATCTTTAAAAAAAAAAAGGAACTGCTTTTAATGCATCCTATCTAGTATGCATTTTAGCACTTCTAAAGTATAAACATAAATGAAAAAAATAACTTCTGGAATAAATTTTCATGTAGACCTAGATGCGTGTGCTTTTAATGCCATGTAAGTCTCACAGCTTTGATATTTTCTGTCTGAAGATACTGCATTAGTATCTGACCTAAACTTTCTTGTGGTTGGCATTCTTCTTTTTGAATCATTAATTTGAAAAAATAATGGCAGTAATTACTCAAGTGTTGTGAGCACTTCTGAAGACTAAGTTTATCCATAGCCTAGTTTCCTATTCTATTAATTTCTTTAATTTTTAGATATGTTTGACTTTCTTCCCCCCTTTCTTAATGTCACATCATCACATCATATTTTCAGTGCTTCCTGAAGTAATTATTCACAGTCTAGTTTTTAGTTGTGTGTTATTTTTATAGTCTCTCAATGAAAAAGGAAGGTAAGCTTTTTTGTTACGATGGTGGAATGCCTATGTGGACAAATACTGTGGAATAATAGGTGTACTCTAAGTGTGTGCTGTAGTTTTACTCCCAGTACCATAAATAATTGTTTCTTATTAAAGACCAATGATTTAAGATCTGGACTTGTGCAAGGCGTTTGACACCGT
>NW_010327225.1:2672-2875 GCF_000700745.2 Antrostomus carolinensis | reverse complement strand
CTCCCTCCTCTCCTCTTTGCTCCCGAGTCAACAGCTGAGGATTACAGGGCTGTAAACAAGGGGATCAATGGAGCTGATGGGAACATTTCCTGGTAATAGCTCTGGCCTGTAAAACACAGCACGCAGTGGGAGGAAGGGGAGGCTCTGCTCTCACAGCCATTAACCCTTCCCACCCGCAGCCATATGCTGGCTTCTTGGTGGTG
>NW_010327225.1:1023-2588 GCF_000700745.2 Antrostomus carolinensis | reverse complement strand
GTGACCGGTTGCAGGCCAGACTGCTGTGCCTCAGCTTGGGCAGGCACCCTGAACATCTGGGCATGCAGCAAGGTCAGCTTCTGCTCAGTGGTGGGATGCCAAGCCAGCCATGCTGGAGGAGGCATCTTGACCTCTGTGTCTGCAGGGCAGCTGGCCTGGGCTGCTTGGAGGTGGCTGTGAAAAGGCAAGTGTCATCCTAGGGAAGAGCTGCCAGCACTACAGGAAACATTAATGCCATCGTGGAAGGATGCTCAGCCCCGGTCTGTGGTGCATGAGAAGATGGGGGCTGCTGTGAGCAGATGGAGAGGTAGGAACAGCCACTGCGGCATCCCCTGGCTCCTGAGCAGAGCAGAGTGTGCAGCCGGCTCAGGCTGCAGGGCTTTGGGCAGGTGAAGATGCTTCTTTCTGCTGCTTGCAGGAGAAAGCACCCAGGCAGTCAGAGACACGTTTCCTTCACCTTTCTCTCTCACCTCCCAGGGCACCTCTGCCAGGGATCCTAGCCCTGCCTGTTCTCATCACTACCATCCCCTGGGAGGAATGAGTCCCCTAGCAGGCTCCAGGCTTGGGCACCGGCCCTGCCCCAAGCTCACCTCCCTGCCTGTGCCATGGCTACCCACCTTGCTGCCAGTCACCTTGCTGCTCACCTCCATGTACAAGCAGCCCTGAGCATGCCACAGCCCTGACACACACAGCTGGCTGTCCCATCACCCTGGCATCAATGCCTGTGTGTGCCCTGCACACATCCCTGCCTCGGTGGGACTCCCCATCACCAGTGCCACCCCAGGGCACTACCCTACATACACACAGCCACACCACTGCATGCCACATGCTGTCCCTACAGCCTGAGCAGAAGAGCAGGCAGTGAGCACCTGGCACTTGAGCAGATGCCTGCATCCCTTAGTGGGCATGGCCTCACCACGATGCCTTCCACCCACCCTGCTCAGGGCTGGCAGGTAAATGTCAGCCTATTTTTATCTGCTCCCCCCATGGGGCTGCTGTTCCTTCCAGTCAGCTGAGCAGATATACCTCCATTTCCCATCCCACTAGGGAGCAGGGTTAATCTCCCTGAAATTCAGTTCCCTGCTTCCCAGAGCTGCCCTCCTCAGGGCTGGGCAGCAGGGGATCATGGACTAATCCTCCCGAAATGAGCCGGGATGCAGTGGGCTCTTGGCATCGTGGTGCAGTGGCTCCCAAGAACATCACCCGTGAGTGGGGAAAGCCACCTCCCCCCTCCAGACTGGCAGGGGCTGCCTCCTGCCCGCAGCTCAGCCAGGCTGCACTGGGCTTGGCCGGCTGTGGAGGATGGAGAAGGTGCTGGGGTGGAGCAGGGATGTGCTGTGCATTTTGCTCGGTGCTGGCTCGCCGTGGTGCCTGTGATACAGCGCTCGGAGGATGACCCAAGTGGCCATGAACAGCATCAGTGCAATGTGTACAGCACAGGCAATGGGGCTGCAGCTGAAACACCCCTGGTGGTCCCTGTTTTATGTCATTATATCTGTTCCCAGTGGTTTTCCCGGCCGGCGCAATCCATGGCACTGCTGAGGGGCTGGTGTGGCAGGGCAGGC
>NW_010327225.1:0-955 GCF_000700745.2 Antrostomus carolinensis | reverse complement strand
CTGCTCCCTGATGGATGCCGCCCCCCCCTCTCCTGGCACAGCTGGCCATTAGTTACGCAACACTTCCCCACCGCACTGGCACTGGGGATTTTGGCAGGACTGGGGTGGCTGTGCAGGTCATCCAGGCACCCCCCACCTTTGCCCCCACCTTTATGCCTCAGATGAGAGCAGATGTTTTAATGTTCTATTGATAGTTTTACCCCTTTAAATTATTTATCTGAATTTACAGCCAGAGCTGCCAGTTTAACAACAGGCTTTCTCAGGAATCAGTCCAGGATCCTGCACTGGAGACTGGGGGCAGAGGGAAGGGTGGGAGCGAGAGACGGCCAGGCTGGGGGCACGGCACGGGGCTGGGAGCAGGGGGCTCCATGGTCCAGGGTTCCCTGCTCACGTCCCGCCTCTGCTGAGCTGTCTCAGGATGATGCTCTCTGTGCGCTCTCCGTGCTTTTCCTCCCTTAATACTGAGCCCAGGCCCTTCTTTCCCAGCTGGCAGGTGCCAGCAGGCCCTGAGCAACTGGCAGGGACAGCACTGCTATCTCTGCTGCCCAGCCACTGCCTGGCTGCTTGCACCCAGCTGCCTGCGGGAGCATCTGCGCTCCAACTCACCTCCGTGAATTATTTAAAGCTTCCCCAGGTACCGCAGGAAGACGATAAGGTTGGAACAAGGGATGGATGGCGAGTGGGGGCTGGTAGGGCAGCCAACAGGGTGCTGTGCCTGCCCATGCTTGGGGTCTGTGCAACCCCCTGGATGGGTCCCTCTGCAGCTGGGCTGGCTTTGGGGACAGGGGTGACCTCTCCAGAGGAGCTGGCATGGGGCTGTGACCCTGGAGCTGGTGGGAGAGGCACGCCAACACAGGAGAGGAGTGTGTTGCCCCTCCTGGGTTGTCCCCAGGGGTGCTGGCAGGCAGGTTACGAGGCAGGCAGAAGTGGCAGAGCCAGGCAAGGTGACCTGGCG
>NW_010327224.1:0-35111 GCF_000700745.2 Antrostomus carolinensis | reverse complement strand
CATGGTCCCACTGTGGGTCAAACCACCACACGGGCTGACAATGCACCCTGAGAATCTTGCAATGAAAATGGACACAAGAAAAAAATGACAGAACGAACTTCCAAGCACAGCAAGCAACATGTTTGCTACCAAGCTTACAAGAGGGCTACCTAGTCCTTTTGCTGGATATGCTCCTAAAAGGGAGCTCTGTCCCCAGCTGTTCTGGGTCTCCTGTACCAAACACAACTGTGGACAAGCCACCTTCCTCACACAAGTCAGCCCCTGGTGAACAGACCAAGAAATGAAAGGCAGCAGCTGCTTAGCAGTCACTAGTAACAGGTAGCACCTCCTCCAGGGTTTCTAGCTACTAAGAAAATTAACCCTATCCTAGCAAAAACCAGGACACTGGAGGAGGGCTGCAATATGACAGCTGGAGAGGAGGGAGTAATCACTGACTCCGAGTGCCCCAAAAAATGCTGAGACAAACCCCATCCAAACTACCTCTGTCTGCTCAAGTGGGCTGGACATTTAGCAGAGTTACAGAAGGGCTGGTACGTCCGGCCTCGTTTCCACTCCTACAGCAAGGACAGCATCTCACAGGCTGCCTGAGCCGCTTCCAGTTCCAGTTGAACATTACTAGCACATACTAAAATGGGGAAAAGCTAGCTCCAAAAATGCTTTCAATACTCAGAAAAAAGATTCAATTCAAATTTGGGAGTCCAGATAATTTTTTCTTCTTTCTTGTTAACAGCTATGCATTGTAATTTTACTAAAATGTGCAACTTCATATTTTAATTTTGGCAACAAATCAAGGCAGCTTTCTCTGTATTACACCATTTCGTAGCATTAGACACCAGAAAAACAACAACAACAACAAAAACCAACCCAAAACTTACCAAAAATATGCAACAAAACAGATAAAAAACCCAACCAAATAAACGAACAAAAAAAAGCCAAACACAACTACATTTCAGAAATGCTAGAATCACAGTCTTTCTGTCTAAACTCTGTTTGTTTAGGCAATTACGTTGCCTGTTACTTACCCATAATGTTCTCCTTTTAGTTAGAGTGCTGTGCGGCTGATTTGATGCTGCTAATGTCTAGTTTGCTGCGAGAAGAGAGGAGAAAGGAAATGTTACTCGCGAACTTTGACCTCCACGGATGGCTTTCTGGGGAATGCACTCCACTAATTGTCTTCTTTCTGAGCTGCAGTGGATGTAATTGCATATATAAGGCCTGTGTTTTGCTTGTGTTACTTTTTACAGTACAGATCGGTGTGTCCACAATGATGCATTAAATAATAATGAAAATAGCATCCATCAAGTAATTTCAGTGCTCTTACCACGCTGGGATGTAACCACCCTGCAAGTTCTACGTGGTTACACCCAGGTTCTGTCTGCCTCCATGCCATTAGCCCTCTGCCCTGAATGACAGGGCAAGCAGCATCCACCTTGCAATTCCCAGGCTTGCAGCCGTCTTTCCATCTAAAAGACTATTTGGCAGTGCAGTTAGTCCTCCCTCTTCTGCTATAAGCACACGTGCGTTTTGGTGTGCACGCATCTTCCATACGGCCAGAACAGGAGCTCATCAGGGTGAAGCACGCAAGCCCCCAGCTTCACCCGCCTATGAAGGAGGAAAATATTATCACCACGTTACAGGTGAACAATCTGATATATTTAAGTAATATACCAAGCACTAGCAGGTGGATTAGTTTAAAAGTAACAAAGGTAGCCACGCTATTATTGAATCTTACTCTCACTCTGCAGATGTGCCTGCAAATCCTTCGTGGCTGGCTGTTTGTGCAGAAGGGCCCCAAAGCACACGCTGGGGCTGGTTTCTCCCCTCATAGCTTTTTCCTACAAATAACATCTTTTTCCCCAGGTAAAAAAAAAAAAAAAAAAAGAAAAAAAAAAAAGCTTCATTTTATTCTTCCTCTCACTCTCATTTCCTTCTTTCTTGAACAGAGCTACTGTTAACATTAGTTCCAGACTAAAGTGATGTGTCTCATATTTTTGGTGGTTTTTTCCCCCAGTGGAAAACTCTATAAATAAAATATTCATAAGAGAATATCTACCTATCTTTTCCAGTATTATATTCCTGACTAAAGTTTTTTCTTTATTTGATCAGGAAAGTTATATTGAAATCCTGCTTTCTCTTTTATTAATTTTGTACAAGTGTATATGCCAATTTTTGTACAAGTATGCATGTATTTCTGTACAGGCTATCCTTTTTATAATGCATATACAGATCTAATCACTCTCTATACATGAATAATATAATAATACATCTCCCTCTCATGTTCTTTGTATTTCTATATGTGTGTATATGTTTAAGTGCGTATTCCCCTGTATGTATATATACATATATATATATATAATTGCCTGGGCTTTACAAACGGATGCCAGCAAGCAAATACCTGTCTATTGCTCTGTCAAATGTGACTCGCTGGGAAAGCTATTGGGTTTATAGAAGAGACAAACATTTCAGGAACGCCATTCTGGGGTAATGAAGCATGGCAACAAAATATACCTGTGCAACATTTGATAAAGATGAGCTGACACACCAGTCCAAATAGGTTCTTTTGTGTGTCTGCACGTGTCTACCATCATTGCTTTCATCTTAAAACAGGAAGGTAGCAATAGCAGCAGCAGCTGGCAGGAACCACAAGAGGAAGAGCAGCTCACACAATTAAACGTCATTTACCTCTGGCCTTAATTTCACTCCTCCCTCCCCCTAATTTATTATGTGTTTTCTCCATCTCTATGCAAAAAACATGGGCTCAATTTTTCTTTCTTTCTCGTGCTATCTAGCTCTTTTTACAGGGGGACTAAACAAGACAATAGGAAAAATCCCATGGTATTTGGCTTTGGATCTTAACTTGAAATGCTTCTTAGTGGGTTTTTTATGGCCTTTATTGTTCCTTGATTAATGTAAAGTAGAATGAAACCCTACAGTTACACATTAGTATATCAGCTAGAGAGAAGGCAAAACTGTGCTGCATACCTCACTTTACAGAAAACATCTTTTGTTGTGTTTAATCTTCAGAGCAAAGGAAGGGCAAAAGCCTCACCTGGTACAGGGATCTTTGAAGGGAAGGGAAATGTAGACTTCAGCTGCAGTGCTGAGCACTGACTGTGACCCAAGTTACACCACTCTCATTAGGAGCTGGGTAATAGCCCTTATTTGGGCACAGCTTCTATTAAAGTCAATAGGAATTATCCTGGTATACGGGGCCCAGCAAAAAGGTCTCACAGGCTCTGCCTGACCCCCAAAGATTTTGCTTTCAAGGGGCATGTTTACTAGAGATAACCAAATTTTATGGTAGTTATTATAAGGATCTGCACCAGTTTGTACCAAAGAGAGCCAGCTGCATAAATCTTTCTTCCAGGTTAAATTTAAAACCACAGTATCATTGCATACACATGCTATACATAGGTATATGCTTGCAAATGTTTGTATTCAACTCAAATGAAAGCTTAATTATATAGAGTATTCTGGCTAACATCTACTGAAGAAGCTGAAGTCCTTCTATATATATTGCATATGGCACATATGGCATACTTCTTTTTTTTTTTATTAGATATGCCCCGCTCTCATCTCTTCTCCCTGCACAAAATCTCAGTATGTGTGATTTTTCACTCTGCCAGCTGGTAAATTCATTTTCACTCTGGGTTTCTAGTGAATCTTTTCTTCTTCTTTTTCCACAGACATTTCTAGGCAGAATGCGTAACAGTTCAGCTTAAGTAAAACTTTCAGCATTCTGATTTTTTAGTGTGGTTTGAAACCAGACAGAATTATTTTGGCCCTTTGTAATCTCTATACGGAAGCAACATGTAACTGAAATGGATCTTCTTTTCTTTTTTCCCCTCTAGTAAAACTCCTGTTAAATCTGAAAGATGGGTTGTAGATTTGGCATTGTGTTTTCCTCAGAGCAGCAATATTTTTATTATTTACTGCTAGTCACAGTGGCTGATAACAAATGCCTCTTAACATGCTTATTCTTTTCAGTTTTCATCAGTAGTCAGAGCATGGGAACTTCAATTTCAACCTCTGGTTGTCCCCCACTTCCCACCCATTTTATGAAATCTATTGTATCTTTAGCCAAGTTCACAAGTTAAATGACACATATGTGGCCTTTATGTTCATTTTATCTGACACTAAGACAATTCAGTTGACTGTCAGCATAAAAAAAAAATCCCAAAATTACAGAGCATCTCTGCCAAGGGTAAGAATAGGTCAAGAGCTAAAGGAATTTAAGCAAACTGTCTTTTATACACAGGAAGCAGTTAGCGTATGGAATAAAAGAATAGGGATAGCAATTGATGAAACATTTGGGAGAAACTTAGATAAACAATCATAAAAAAAAGATTTAGATGAGTGCTTGGAGTAGCCAAAAAAATAAATAAAACTAGTATAGAGTGTGCAAGTCACTTCATCGTCCTTCCATTCTAAAATAGCTGAAATAAAATGGCAACGAGCAGATAAACTGCAAAATATCATTATGATTTAGTAGCCATTTCTTTCCATCAGAACCACTGTTTTAATTTTCATTCTTCCAAATTACAAAGTAACAATAAAATATCCTTTTCGATTTATGGCAATGAGACTCTTTTAATTGAATTTCAGAAATGAGTTGATTTGACTGATGGGTAGGTAATGGGCATATACTATTTACAGTGGGAAATGCATTTGGAATGGAAGGTTTTGAAAAAGCACAACAAAATAGACATAAGCAGGATTTGGAATGGCTTATAAAAACACATACACGCAAACACACACTCACAAATATATATGTTCACCCTGAGGAACAACAAACAATATTTCTGTTTAATCCTAAAAGCCTCTACCAAAGAAAAAAAGTTCATGCACACTTAGACCATTTATTCCAGTAACAGCCAAATATACAATCGCTATGACCTCATTATAACTCTTACTTTTTCTCACTGTGTATAGAGACATGGGATTGAGGGGTTATTTTCCCAAATGTTAAGCCAAATCTGGAACTATTGGCGACTTATAGACCATCTTGTTCTGCCCAAGAGTTAATGTGGAGTAGCCTACATCAGCCATCACTTTTTGCATTGCAATGGCAAAATTCCAGCTGACTTTAATGGAGCCAGAATTTCACCCCAGGTGCACTATTACAATTGACTAGGGCCTGATAGATTGATTCCTGAGATGCTCTGGATTCCAGATGTGAATCTCATAAAATTGTAGAGTGTGCTGTGTGCAAAGCATTTTTGTTTGGGTTTTTTTCTTTTTTTTTTTTTTTTTTGGACCATTAAATAAATAATAATAATAAAACACAGTCCTTGTAAGCAGTGCAATGGAGAATATGTGCTGAGGTTTTTTTCTCTGTCTTCCAAGAAACAGCTCCTTCTTTCTCTACTACTTATGATTTCACATTTATATAGTAAGGGGGAAAAAAAACCAAAAAAACAACCAACCAACCAACCAAAAAAAACCCCAGCCAGTGAGCTGCATCTGGTTTAAAATATATGTAGAGCTGTGTGTGCCTGCTGAAATTTTATTAGTGACACCTACGACAGAAAGTCTAATCAGAAACCAACTGTGTTAAGTAACAGAGACTGAAAAATACCATCAAAAGCCAGACAGTGCACAGGACTGTGACCAAAATAGACCAAAAGAAGCCTTCACTTGCAGGAGGACATGGTGTAATAAATAAAAGAAGAGGAAAGGAGGAGAGATCTCCCACTAAAATAAGCTCTGAGAGACCTGGAAACCACATGGTGGCATTAGTGGGGCAGGTGTTCCCCATCCTGGGCCTGCCTTGCCTTGGGGGAGGGCTCCTGCCCTCTCCTAACCAGGTGTCTGTCCTGGCTCCTCCAGTTGTCCTTCCTTTTCTCTTTTGCCCCTATAAATATTTGAGTTAAGTCCATCTACATCCATCTCCATGTCTGTTATCAAGGGAGAGGAAAAAAAAAATTATCTTTACTCCCAGGAGCCAAGTAATAGTGGGACAGTTTTTGCTCAGTAAGGATATAAGGACAAAATTTGAGCCTTTTTCCCCTGCTACACTCAGTGGTATCAGGGAGGAATATTCCTCACACCCCATAAGACAGAGATGGAGAGACAGGGACAACAGAAAAGCAAAGAAGGGGAAGATGTGCAGTCAGCAGAGTTACCCTGGTGCTGCCTTTAGCTTCCCAGGGGTTGGGAAGCTAGAGCAGGACAAAAGTGAAGGAGCCTAAGTAGGGACGTGATGCTCAGTGCTGTAGCGAGGGCTGGTCTCATCATGTTTTTCCACAACTTGGTGGTGCACATATGTGCTGCACATAAAAACAGAGTCGGGAGGAACATGGTCCATGTGTGTGAGCAATGGGAAAGATGCTACGTAGGATAAGCTTTTGAATATTTCCTAGTAAGGATGTGAAGTCAAATGCAGAGGACCAAGGAAAACAATCAAGGCAACCAAAAAGAGGAAACAGTCAAAAGGGGATGCCTGATTTTGGGGTAACACTACCCAGGGCTGTAGAGCCTAACCCCACTTCAGTCACTGAGTGCAACAGCAGCAAAAGCAGGCTGCACATCATCAAGTGAAATATCAAAAATTGTTGCAGGTGTGTTAGATGTGGTTGAAAGACAGAATGACGAAGAGGGAAGAGGTTTCATGAAGTTACATGGAGCACAGTTTAAAAACACCGTACTATATTAAAATACCAACACATCCACCATATAAGCTATAGAGGCATGCCAAAAATAACTGTAACTATCCCTCTGTTTGTGAGCAATATAGTGCTATTTTAAAACACTCTGGAAAGCACTCTGTAGCCACTGTATTAAAAGACGTGTCTGGTCTTGTATTTTTCAACAAATGCCCCTATTTACAATTCCTACTGTGAACACAAAAAAATTTTGTGCAAATCTGTGTTTGTGTGGAATTATCAGATGCATCTGCCCATGGAAGGACAAACATGGACAAGGTCAAAGGAAAATATTCTTTAGAATAGCCCTTAAGCAGGCAGAGGAATTAGGCCTGATTTATGAATGTATTTCCACAATTCACTTGAAAATTTGTAATGTCTGTGCAGCCTGGCAAGAAAAAAAGGTGAGGGTAATGTGAAGGAATGCTTCTATTCCACTTTATTGTAAAATTATCCCATGTTACCTGCTCTAATACCCTGAAAACAAATTAAATCCTCACTAAGCTGACTTTAAATCAATAGTTTCATTTAAGAATAGTGTGACTTAATAAAAATAAAAAACTAACTGGTCCAGCCAATTTAAGAGGGAAATAAATCATTGCCCAAGGAAAAAAGCAGATTTGACTTGTATATGGGCCATGGTTTTGTTGAGGAGACTAACCTGCTGTCTAAATAAACTCAGGGTGCACAACAAATCTCATCAACCTCATTCAGAAATCTGCTCCACTGTACTAGAAAAGAAGATTGCCAAAAAAAAAACCAAACCAAAAAACCCCAAAACCAAAAAAAAAACCCCACAAGCCACCCAAACCCTGGAGAGGTTATGAAATTAAACAGTACTTCCAAGAACACTTAGTAAACCATATAAGAAAAGTCATCTTTGAATTGCCCTCAAAGATCACCTCACACTCTAGCATCTCCCTTGTCTAACATGTTCGGAGAGGATACTTGTGAAGTAAAAAGGATACCATATTTGCAGCTAGGGCAAGGACAAAAATAGCTGCATTAGAAATGGGAGAGAAAGGAGCAGAGCAATGAGCAGACAGGCAAGCTGCCAGCTGTTTAATTCATTCATACAGCAAAACTAGTTAAAATAATAACTGGATAAATTATTTGTAAATCTATAGATTGAATTATCCATGCAATCTTTGCATCTTGGTGAAGATATTACTTCAATATTATTAAGAGGGGATATATTTATCACTAATTTACTTTTTAAATGTTATTAAACTTTCCTAATAAAAGTTTTAAAGGTTCAGAGGACCAGAATATAAACAGAGGCCACAACAAAGCAGCTTACTCAAATCATTGCAAGTTATGCATTGCAAGTCACCGACAGCAGGAGAATTTAATAATCCTGACTCCAGTTGACTTTTTCTAAGCATTCCCGGATGAATACCTTTCTCTGTCACTTACCACATTTCCAGGCATGCCTTTGAAAACTATCTTTTAAATAACCTGTGTAAGGGCACTCCCCAAGATGGCAACAAAGGACAGGACCAGCTTCTCCAGATTCTCAGGAAATGCTTTAACTGTGCACCCATCTTGTAGCCCAGTGTGATAATCCGCAGGATGACAAGGTTTCTGGGTTTGCTGCAAATACCCTGGATTCAAGGAAGGGATTGTGGTGATTCTGTGAGCTTACAGACCTGGCTTTCTCACACAGTGTTCCTTTACATTTGCCTGATGCCCCCAACAAGATCCCAAAAGATGTTAATATCTTCACCCCATTTTCCTCCTTTCATGGACCAGGAGGAATAAACACTAAAGATTTTAGCGATAAGAACCCTAAGAAGTCATGTGATGACTGGGGAAGAAAAAATGGCATGTGAAGGAATGATGACAAGCTATAGACCTTAACCTTGGCATTCTCCATGCTGTATCCTCAACGCAGGCTTGTCAACACTAGCAAGTCCAACATAAAACTACCTTGCAGAAGTGTTTCAGTGGAGAAGGAAAATAAGCAGTAAAATGTCCAAGTTTATAAAACTGGGGAAGCTGTTCCTCAGTTAGTTTTATTCCTAAACAAAGACATTACCATAAAAAGAAAAAAAGAAAAAAAGAAAAAAAGAAAAAAAGAAAAAAAGAAAAAAGAAAAAAGAAAAAAGAAAAAAGAAAAAAGAAAAAAGAAAAAAGAAAAAAGAAAAAAGAAAAAAGAAAAGAAGAAAAAAAGAAAAAAAAAGAAAAAAAAAGAAAAAAAAAGAAAAAAAAGAAAAAAAAAGAAAAAAAAAGAAAAAAAAAGAAAAAAAGAAAAATTACTCAAGAGAGACTAGATTTGCAAAGGAACCTGAAAGAGTTTGACTTGGAGGACTCCAGAGGAAATATAGCCTATTGCAGAGCAAAAAGTTCCAAACTGCCCTGAACCTGCCTGACAGAATACTATATGTCTGTGTGTTTAACAGGTAGTTTGAGTTGCTGTTATCCATATTTGTATTTGCCAGTAAGTGCTCCTAGGCTCTGCTATCCCACTGTGATTTTGAGATATGAGGTTTTAAGGAGGGTTGGATCAAGTAGTGTCTCACAAGATCATCTGCACTGGGCCTTTTTTTCTTTTTTCTTTTGCTTATCATTTTTCTTATCCTTTCTTGATTCTGAGCCTGACTATTTATTTGTTATAGGGATAACCATCAGTGTTAGAGCTAGAATGAAGGATCGTTGTACATGTTACATTTGTATTTGATAGACTCCTTCTTGCTAGATAAAAATACAGTATGCTGTTGTACACTGTACCAGACAAAATACAGAAGTTAATTTTCTTTCTGGCTCTGAATTATTTAATGAGCTTTAAGATGAGCTTCATATTCATGAAGAAGATTTATGGCTACATTCTCCCAAGTGGGAAGGCCTCCACTATCCTCTGAACTTTTCATTTCTTTTTTTCCAAATTTCTTAGAAATGAGTGCTAGCCAGAATCTGCAAAGAGAACATCTCAAGTCACCCAAATCATCAGGCAATCCAGTACATACATAATAATATTTTCAAAGCGTACTCTCCTTTTGGGCTCCTCAATATCTTTTTAAAAGTCAGGATGTCCAAGCCACAATTAGGACACTCAAAAACCTACAATATCAGAAATTAGTGACAGTTTTTTGAAAACTTTTCCGCAAGCCCTGGGCCATGAGATTTCTGTTTGCAAATCCTTTTCTGTCTTATTGCTCCTCCTCTTGTTTTAAAGCTGAACATTCAGCAAAAGATGTGTATTTTGCATTTACAAGGTACCTTCAAAGCAATTGTTGCCCACAGTAACTTGTAACTTACACGTGCAAACTCAAACCTCTTAAAGAGAGAAATGTGAGGAATGCAAATCAGGTCAGAATCACACTGACAAAATGATAACTCTCAGAAAGCACTTGTAAGGTTGTACAAAAGGTCCAAATCTTGAAGCTGAATTTTGAACACTTGCCCTTTAAATTCTATTATAAGTTGAAGGCAAACCTTAAGGCTTCTTAACATTCAGTTTTGACAAGTGAATAAATTACTAAGAGACTATAATTCATTGGTTTAACATAAACGAAGAATAAGATAGTATGTAAAGACAATAGTAAATTATACATTACAGACATCATCATTACGCTGTTACGGATGATGTTGTCCTGGATTGTAAGACTATTTATTTATTTTTTCCTAGTACAGACCCAAGCACAGCTTCACTGATTAAAAAGAACTAAGTAACAATAATGAACTAACGTAGTGAACGTATCATGTGCCCATATGGCGTATATGCTGCATATGGAAAAGAAGCAAATAATTGCATTTTAAAACCAAACTGTTTCCAGAACCTCTGCCTTGTCTAAGGGTCTCCTTGTTATTCATGCTTAAAGATTTTTCTGTTTCAAAATTCCAGGGTCCCATTGTTTGTAGAAAGTTTTTGCAACCCAATGCAAAATTGTGTACGTTGTTATTTAACAAGATTTACATGTCCTAAAGACCCTGGGATCACCCTTTTTTTCTGGATTCACCATACTGGTCCACTTTCAGAGTGCTCTTGCGTGTAACAATCAGTACACCGATGAACCAATTGATGACACTACTTATCAAGCTGGGATAGCTTCATAAATTAGATTTTATAATCCATTAATTTTTGCATTTTGATGTCCTTGGCATCTACTACACAATAAGATCAGTATTTAATATAGATAACATAAACCACAAATGCTCAGATGTTTCTCATTACCTGGATGATGAGAAAATAGGAATATTTATTCAAAGTTCTGGAGATTAAACTTCAAGATTTACCATTTTCTGAAGAGCTCTGGCACAATCTATGGATGTGTTTAGCTAGTGCAGTCCACGGAGGGATGCTCTCTCTGCAGGTGGTCAGCTCAGGGGAAGGCTGGGTAGTAATTACAGAAAGCCAAACACCCATTTCCATGACAGAGAGTTTCTTGTATTAATTTCACATGCCGAATTCAATTGGAGCTATATTTGTGGTGTGCAAATAGCTTCTCCTAAGAGAGGTAGATTTGGAGAGCTCTGCAAAATTTCCTCTTAGTAAGGGTGTCTATTGTTAAACTGAAATGAGCAATTGCTCTGAATCTTTAAATAACTCCTTCTTTTCATGCTTGCTTATGGAATCACAATAAATGTTTGGGGTTCTCAATTTCTTTTTCCTACCATTTTCCTTGATTGTTGCCCATCATATAGCTGATTATATGCGGAAACTTACCAAGAGACCAAACAAAGAACTATAAATCTCTTAGTTCTTGGTAATCTTATGCATTCCTGGCTCCAGCTGATCTATCAAGAGGTCATTTGGTTGAAAGCCAACTTGCCAGACCTCCCTCCCTTGTCACTATTTTAATTTCCTCTTTTGCTTGCTTTATTCTCAGTACTGGTACATTTTTTTAAAAAATAGCACTTGCATCTTTACAAGAAATTGCATTTAAATAAGACATTCTTGGGCAACAACAAAAAAGGCCCTCTGTCTCTGAGGATGTGTCTTGACAACTTGTTTTTAGTGTTTGGGAACACACACCACTTTGTTCAGTTCCGAACAAGCTCATAGTTTCAGACAACTATTTAATAGTACTCTAAGGCGGGGGGGGGGCAGGGGGGAAGAGAGAGAGAGAGAGAAGAAAAGGGGGGACATAAATCCTTGGCTACTTATCCCAGGCCTTGATACCTACTGTAGACAGCAGTCTTCTCCCTGTCTGATGGTGATGGCAGAAGCATTTTAAACATACATGTAGTATCTTCTCTTGCAGATTTCCTTGTATATAGCCTGAGTCACAGGGAATCAGACAGAGGATGGGGGGCAGCAGTCTTTCAGCATTGCAAAGAACAAACTTCTTGCCTGGACAATTTTCTTTAAGCTTTTATAAGTGAGAAGCAGATCTTGGCCTTGATTGTTCTAACAGTCTGGTTTTGGCTCTCTAGTCTTTGGTCTCTTTCCCAAGCTGGCTGTTGACAGGCTATGGAGTATTATACACGGGTTTTAACCTTCAGGAAACATAAACCATACATAGCTGGCTCTGAATCACCAGCTCTCCCATACCACAGAAGAGGAAAGATGGGGTTTATGGGAAAGGCTGGAGTAGAGAGGGGTGTGGGAGATTGCACAGTATGGCATATAACCCCAGCCACTGCCATGCTCCCACTGAGACTGAGGCATCTAAAATTACTTGACCAATGTCTCAGCTATTTGAAGGTAGGCCAGGAACTGTTTGGTCTTGAAAAATACCTGAAAACATATCAAAAAGGTAGCATAGCATTGTCACTTCCTCTGCTCAGATGCAAGTATTTCCATTTACAAGCAAATGGTGTATTTGATCCAATATCATGTTTCTTACTTACCTGAAATGCAGCTGGAACTCAAAACAGCCCTTCAGGCAGAAAAAGGGAAAACTTTTCTGCAGACGATGTCACTTCTCTCTCTCCTCTCCCAGCTTTTGCTGCTGCTGCTGTTGTTTGTGGTGAAGGGGAAAAGCCCAAAGAACCCATTTGATTTGCTGCCAGTCAGAGAATAGCAATGCTCTGATTTGCCCACATTCAACCTCAAATTTGGGTGATGTGAGTTGAATCCTGTCCCAGATTCTGCAGCTCAAGCCCATTTCTAGAGTACATCTCTCTCCAGACAACAGTGCCCAAGCCCAGGGTTGGTACCACCACCAGCCCAGTAAAGAACACTGTCACCTCCTTTGACAAGTCCACAAAACAGGAGCTCTTTAATAAGTTACTTAGGAAATTCCCTGTATCAAGGCTAAACTTTTGACAGAGGAAATGCTTGTGGGTATTTGCATCACCACAGCATACTCTGCAACACAATCCATCAACTTTCCCGGCCTTGCTGTAATCAGACTAGAGTAATCCCAGCTGCCCCAGAACCCCTGCCCTTTCTCCTTCAGCAGCTCAACAGGTGAGAAGTAACCTCACAGACTGAATTATGACTCTGCCTTATGGTGATCTGATAGCTTTGGGAAGGAGCAGATGGTGAGGGGAGAGGGGGTGTCAATGGTTTATAAGGGCAGTTTTGAAAGACCAAGCTGGGAGAGAAGAGTTTTGTGGGAGAGGCAGAGAACCATCAGATCAGCAACATGACAGGACAGGATCTCCTACCTCCAGCCAGCAAACACACTTTCAGATTTTTTATCCTCATGCCTTTATATTAAAGTATTATTACTCTTTTTAATTTAATAAGTTTTCCCATTGTTGTGACATGTGACAGCAGCACCTGTGTTGGTGGATGAAGCAAAGTGGGAACAATGCTTTGTTGTCTGTAACAAATACCTGTCAATTCCAGATTGACAATTTCTACTTAAGCTAATTTACAAAAAGAGAGGTAAAACACCCTCTTCCCAGGATATTATGAAAAGAAATAACGAAACATTTGATATATGCTTTTACAATTAGAACAAAACCTAAACCTTTAGCTTAACAGCATAAAAGAAAATAATAGAATGAAAAAAAATTAACACGTGACCTGATTGACAGTTGCTACACAAAAAGAAAAAACAAGTTATACATCTGTGTATAAATTCTTATCTATAAAACAAATGTAGTTATCTGGAAACTGAGTGAAAATCTTTGTCCTTCTCTTCCAGACTGACCTAGATGTGCCACGAACCACTCCAAAGGCCATCATCTATAGGTGATCAAGGTGGCTTTGTCCTTTAGGGCCAACCTCTTACTGATTCGCTTCTTCAGTGAGCACGAGGCCATGCGGTTTTTATCAGTGTAACTGGTATCTTTAAAGCATTTAACACAGCAGATCGTGAGCTCTCCTAGGAAGGACTGGATGTGCTTTGGGAAGAGAGTTCTCTACCAGTTCCTTTCTTCTTTTCTCCTCTTTTAGGGATTTAATGATAGAGTTCGGCTTTCTCGTTATGCTGACTATCCTCGACTGAACCTAAACAGGGTAGAAATGTAGTGGAAGAAAACATTATGTGTCTTCCTTCAAATTCTCTGTACCAGCATGGATGGTGGCATGCAGGAGGATGCCCTGAAAGGGAGAATGAGGCCCCTCCCCTGCTGCCATATACGCTTCACCAGCACATGAACCATAGCAGCTCCAGACCCTGCAGGAGCGCGCTGCGTCTAATGGACACATTAGCAAGAGGCCGTGTTTGCTGGGATACAGGCAGACAGACGGCATGTTTCAAGAATGTATTCTCTTGAACTCGTCACTTCCCTATTTTCTACCTTCAGCAACTGAGAAAATGGGACTTCATTAATGTTATTCTAGACAAAGAGCGGCAGAGAAATGTAACTTTTTAAAAAGCCTGTATTTTTAGATTGAGAGAGACCAATTACAAAAGCTATAAACACTTTAATCATTTCTCTGAACATGTGGAAATACATACATTGTGAACCTTTTTCATAGGAAATGCTGAAATCCTTTCCTTAATGGCACATTTTCTTAATGGCTTTACAGTTTCTCAGTTCATTTCAAAGGGCTGTTATTTGTTATGTGGACATAAGTTTAGATTATGGTTTAAAATGCTGAGAGATGTTTGAAAGAATTATCTGGTGGATAGTGGCAGCTACTTTTGCGTTGCCTTCTGTTCTTGCTTTGAAATACATGGGGGTGGGGATACAGGGCTGGTGGAGTGCCTCTGTGCTAAATATACCCCATAAAAACATGGGGTGAAATCAAATCAAGAACATATCTTGCATTTCTTCAGCTGCCAGATTTTATCCAGGTATTTTATTTTATTAAGTACTAAAGTAAAAATAAAGCTTATAAAAAAGGATGTCTTTATTCTTTGCAATGAGATATTTTTACTTTATGCTATGACTCTTTGATCTTTGAGGGGCATAACAATAGTATGTGCAAGCCTGAAAATGAAAAAACAAAAAAGCACAAAAATGTTTCAGATAAAAAGAAGTCGTGTCAGGGGCATTGCAGATGATTAAGTCAGAAAATTAGAAAACATTGATAATTTCTGGAAACAGAATACTCTTTGTAAAAGATGAAATGTGGGCTACATGAGTGTCTTAGAATGATGTGGAGTCTTGGATGAAATCCCAGCCCTGTTGAATGCAATGGGAATTTTTCCTTTCACTGAAACAAAAACAAGTTTTCACTTGCCCCTTGCTTTAAAAGCATGTGGAGGTGCAGTGGAATTTCTTCTTTAGAAACAAATCTTGTCTGGTTTAGACATTTGCGCTCTCCTTTCCTGCCCTGCAATCTTCCTCCATCTCTTCCAGAACTCGAAGCCTGAGATCCTTCACTACTCAAATATCTCACACAAGGGAATCCCACCTAAGTCAGAGACTGCATTCATTCACCAAACGCCTAATTTATACAATTTGCATCGAATAACTACTGACATCCCTCTACCATTGGTAAAAAGTCTGTTCCGCTGTCTCTGAGAGCATTTGTCCAGACTTGGGAAAGCCTGAATGAAATTTTTGGAGGTCCAGCAAATTACTGCCCTCTTACAACCCTCTTGTCCAAATTCAAGTCTTGCTGGAAACAGTAGAGGCTTTAGAAAGGAAAAACGTACAAAGTAAAATAAAAATAGATGGCACATTTTATTGGGAGGCAGATTGTTAAGCCAGCCTTAGTGGCTGAATTTGCCTTTACTTCAGAGTAAGTAGAGATTGCTCACATAATGCCACACAATGCTTATGTGAGGCGAGAGCGGAAGCTTCCTCGGGAGCCCAGCCCCTGACCTGAAGTGCCAGCTTGCCTCGGGCCCTCCGTTCCTCAGGGAGTACTTCACCACCCCCTGTTCTGGTTTCCATTCCACTGTAAGGAGGAGGGATGCAATTGCCTGTGAATCCTAAATGTTTGGAGTCCTCAACATTTCAGACATGACCTCTAAGCGGTGCCTTCGCATACTCTGCTACAGATATTTTGCTTATGCTTCTTGATGGAAAGGCATCCTCTGGGTCATTGTTCTGTTCTTTTCTATCACAAATCCAGATATTACACTAACACATCTTCTGAAATGACAAGGCAAATTTGACATGACCTGTGGGATTCCTCCTGTGACGAGTCACCGCTCAGTCCAAACCATGGAAAGTGAGTTCAGCTGATATGGACACAAATCAGTTAAAAGCTTTTTTTCTCCTTACTGTGGCTGATTTCCCAAGCAAGGAAAAATTGTTCTGCTGAAACAGTTAAACGTCTAGCTTCCATTTTTCCCCCTCCCACCACACACCCACTGGATGTTCACCTGGTATTTGGGAGAGGGCTACAGACCCCTCCATGCTTGGTAGTAATGTAGAAGGCCATAGCCCATTACTTTTTTTGTTTTGCTGGCCTATTCTGCTTGCAGACTGCAGTCCTTGAAGTACTTATCTTAAGTAAAGGTAGATGCAAATCATCTTTCCATCTGCATTGTGAACTGTCACTTGCCACATGCAGGCTTTCTGCATGCCCAGTCAGTTCAATTACAGTGTTGACATGGCAAATATTACCCAAAAGTTTTAGGATAATTTGTATAATTTGTGCAATTAATCTGTGGTTAGCACATTACATAAAATTGTTGGAATGTTCTCACTTATCAGAGGAGAGCAGATGAATTCATCAAATGTCAACCTCTAAAAAATATATTCAAACAATGCTGTTGTTCTATGTCTGTGGAAGAGAAGACTTAGCCTGGCAGCCAGATTTCCACCATGCTTTATGCCCAGAGAAAGAAAAGCCATGTGCTTGTGTGCATGTGTGTGTGTGTGCATGTATGTGCATGTGTGAGAGAAAGAGTCACGATCCTGGAAAGAAATATTTCTTTCTGTCTTTTAACAATAAAATTTAATTTTGAGAATCTTACTCACATTGAATAAAACCCACTTAGAACACATTGAATTTCCCTTCCTTATCTAGCACAAATTATTGCTATATTTTAATCCCTGGCCGTATAGCAGGGTATTTCATTAAAATTGCAGTTCGATCACTTGTCTTAGCTGTTTGCAACAGACCAGGAGGTCTGTAATATTTCACATTTTAGTTCTTCCCTGTAAACTTGAAGTTGGGTTGCACATTTCAGATGTGAGTTGCACATTGTAACAACTATAACTAGTGCAACATGAACTACTTCAAAAGAACACGTAAATGGTGCCTGAAGAGCCAAAAGCTTCTTCCTAGGCACTCAGATAGTCTGGGAATCTCTGTGAAGAGCTATGGCTGGAGCAGCATGCATGTGGCTCATGGAGAAGTTACAGAGATCTCTTCATGGTAATTTGATGCATGTCACTTGGAGAGAGAAGAAGGTCCAATGGATGTGTGTAGGGGAAGATCCTTGTGTCTTCCTCTCCTGGGGCAGAATACCAGGCATACTTTGGTGCATGAAAGGCCATGCAAGGCAATTGGGGGTAAAAAATTCATGTGAACACTAATGCCCATGCTCAGTCTGCCTGTCAAAGCTGAGGAGAGCACTTAGCATCTTCCAGGAAATGACCAGCATGACAGCATCCTTGAGGTTCAGCAAATGCACGCTTCCTACCTGAGGAAGGAAGAAAGACAGAAGGAGCTTTACGGAAAAAAAAGAAACCTGCAGCACTCACATAGTAAGAGAGAGGCACTAATTGGACTCTGAGGAGGATCTTTAGGTCTGGGACTTCAGTGAACAACTAGAAATGATGTGCATATCCCAGAGGCATCTTTATCAATATACAGGAGGATAAGACACAGCTCCTCATGTTCAAGAAATCTACATAGCTATCAATAAGATTGGATAGCTTTATTGTTTTCATTAACCAGTGTCAGATTTTAATGCCAGCTGAGGCACATGTAAAGAAAGGATTGGCTTTCTTAAGATATAGTACTCATGTGATTAGCCTTTCCACCCACCCCAGCTCATGATGCCACATGTACTGACATGAGCGTTTTACAGTACTGCCCAGACACCACAAAACCTGTAGTTTATTTATTTCCTCTAATGTCTATAAGAGGCAGGGAAGTGCCATTACACCCATTGTGCACGAAAGAGAAAAAAATCAATGAGAAACTCGGCAGACAGAATCACGACATAAGTTCACCCAGGATGAAAGAGGGTGCTAGAGTTCCCCCTAACAGACTGGACGAGCCTTTTTCCTCTTGACATCTGTATGCAATTCACTAATATTCCCAGAAATGCAGATGTTACAACAGCCTTCCCTCCCACCAGTTTGCGAGCGTGCTGGGAGGCCCTTCCACTTTGAAGGTTTCAGGTCACATTTAGCCTAAATCCATCTCTTTGCAATCAAACAGAGAAACACTTGTCAGTTTTGGGGAGCGCACTGTGGCTTTAGGAGGTAAGGGACACTGAATACGGAGAGAAGAACAAAAGAACATCTGCTGGTGCTCACCCCAGGGCAGGAGATCAAAGATCACTCTTTTTCAAAGGTGATCATACTGTCCAAGAACATAAAATGAAATAAAAGACAAACTGTGATTGATAAGTAGATTCTATCACTCCATAGACCCCTAACAACAGAGAAAATATTTATTTATATTTCTCTATATCCCTTTATATATTGCTTCTTCCCTCCCTCAGCGCTTGTCTCTTGATTTCAGCTTGCTTAGCATTCTTTTTCATTATTGTATTCCCTGAACTTTGGATTCTGGTTTATGTTCAAGTTCTTGTTTTACTAGAAATGCTACATCCTGGTGGAATTAAAATCCAAATTGGATTTAGAGCACTGCTTAATCTGAGCTTCAGTGTCCCAGATGTTGGTTAGGTGCTGTGAACACTGCAAAATCTAATAACGTTTCTCACCTAAAAAAGACCCATTAATACAATGCTAGGAATGAGACGTGCTGAGAGCCAATGGAAGCCAAAAGAAATCTGAGTAAATGTTGCCAAAGTGTTTTTTCTCCCCTTGATTCCCACCCTCTCCCTGAGCTTTAGGTATTGCAGAACATGTGGAAGGCCCCTGTAACACTAGGAAATGCTATACAGTTGTGATTTTGTAGAACAAAACAAATAGCCTTACCTCCTCTAATATTTAATCCAGATTTGTAGTTTCCCAGCACGTTGCTGTAAAATCACCCGCGTGGCGAGGTCCTTCCACAGCGCGGCAGCGCCAAGTCTCAAGGTGGCTGAGCTGAGGGTTATGTTTCAATTTGGCAGTGTAACACTGTTTCCATAGACAAATTAACATTGTTTCATTTCATTCTGACACCATAATGTCTTTTCCATAGACCTGCACTGACATTGCTGTGAAATCATTGCATCCCAATCAAGTGAATGGGAAATTAGCACCATGACGTAAAACATACTGAGAAAGTAACCACAGCTTAGTTTATTTGTCAAACTGAAATACCTCAGCCACCTTCTAATGCATTTTCTGAAGCACCAGAAGAGCTGAGTGCAAGAATCAACACCAACAAAACTTACACTGTAAAATATGTTGCTTCCATTCAAGATTTAAGAAAGCTAAAGGCAAATGGCCCTTATTGCGGGCTTTGCAGGTTAGGGCTCGTGCCCTTCCTCCTTCCCTCCTTCTCTCTGCATTTCTCTTTGGTGCTTGCATCTGAGCTGAGGGTTTGTGATTCCAGGGAATCAATGCGACCTCTGCATCCCCCAGCTGCTCAGTGCGCTCAGTGCATTGGATGTTGGGGGAACATTGCCCTTAATTGCACCAAAATGGAATTCATCTTGGGGTTTCCAGGGTTTGAGCTCAAGAGCCTTGGTAAAATTCTATCACAAGAGCTAAATTTGAAACCACAAAAAAATCTCTGTTTATAGGAGAAATGTCCTGTTTACTTTAACACAGAGAACAAGCAGGGGGGGAAAAAACCAGTAGCCCAAATCACAGATTCCTCAAACTTTTTGCTCTCAGACCTCATCTTAACAACAGAAAATGCATTCATGTCCCAGTCTAAGTGTAGTAAAGGGGGTCACATATACAATATTCCCTTATGTCAGGGATACATTAAATGCTACCAACCTACATAACAGTTTTATATTCTCTCCATCCCACCCATACACATATACAAATATTAAAAGAAGTCAAGGTTGTGCAGCCAGAGTGCAAAATTGTCCAAATTTTTCTCTGTCACACTATTTACCACACAATTATTTAATTCCTAGTATAGGACACCTTTTTCTTCTGTGCCAGCCCACTGGCAGCCCTCTCCCCACTCCCCATAGCTGCTCTCTCCTCACTGCACCTCCCAGCCCAGCCCAGTGCCTCAGGGCTTTCCCTGTCTCTCTCTTCCTGCAGCTTCTTCTTCTGGCACATCTTGTTCCTGCATCCCGTGTCCCTCCTGCCTCCATCACCTCACCCCTCTGCTTTTCCAGCAGCTGCACTGAGGGAACAAGGGACAAATCATCTCATTCTCTATCCTGTGACTGAAGCAAAACCTGTAGCAACCAGAGGTTATAACCACAGATATGTTACTACATCTGTAGTTACTAGTCCTGCTCTGACAGGACTAGGCCAGATTCTGCTGTCAAACTTGACTCTACCTCTGCTAAAGGTGGATAAGAATAAGACTTTTATGGAGGATTACAGCCCAGTGAAACACGGGCAGAATTTCACATGGGTTTTAACCTTTAAGAGTCCACTTCATCTGTACCTGAGACAGGTTTCATTCCTTTAAAAACCTGTCTGAGACAAAGACACATTTCAGAAATATCCAGCCCAGAATGTGAAAGCCTAGCAACTGAAAACACATTAAAATAATGTGAACGTATTTAGCAGCCTTAACCATAGTCTTGTAACTCACCCACAACTACAATAGCCTTACAGATCATGTTTCTACAGGGTAACCGGATACAAGTCCATGGACATGCCTCACCTAGAAATCAGAAGTTTACCCCAGTCAATAATGGGACAGCAAACTCTACAAGAGGAAGAGTGTTTTCAGGGGCACCACAAATATGTGGACTGAAACCAAAAAGGGGTGATGACAGCATTAGGCTTAGAGCCAGGAGAGTAAAAACCAGTTTAAATACAGAGATGAAAGTAGCTGAGCTTAAACATAAAGAATATGTTTCACACATATGCATCACAAATCTAAAACATAAAATGAAGCTAAGCAGTTCAAGCCAGCGCAAGCACACCCAGATTCACCTTGCACATCTGGACCCAACACCTCAAGAAAGGCTTTCCCTAGTGTTACCCAGCCTCCAAGTATTACTTTTAGAGTAATAGGTCAGAGTCTGTGATCTGGACCTTTCTATGCTTCCATGCTGACATGCACAACCCGTCCATCCCATCCAAGAGTGGAAGGATCCCTGCTGGCCCTGGGCTCAGGGGACCTCTGCTTCTCTGACACTGTTAGGTGATAGCACCAAGAGATAAAGAATGGGTTTTACTTTGGCACAACCACACATTTTTAGGTTATTGAACCCAAAACATCTGCATCACTTCCAAAACTTTGTGATTACAATGGCTACTTGCAGGACTTCAGTAAGGAGAAGCCCACAGGTAAGGAGAAGGTAGTACAATGGTAATTTACATCTTGTGTATCAGCTCATACTTTGCACTCATTTTTCAGCTGAAGGGACCACAGGGACCAGATGAGCTATCAGCTTATTTAACACTCATTCACTCCATCCAGGGACCCACACCAACAAGATACTCCTGAACAGGGTTCAGCAAAGCTGATATCTGAGTGGGACTGTGCCATAATCCTCTCCCTGCAGCCTGGCCCCAGGCACTTTTGCTTACTTGTACTTATGGAAAGGGAAGGAAGAAGCACAAAGTGTGAGCAAAAGAGGAAAAAAATAAACAAATAATTTGTTTCCACATTCAACAACAAAGCAACTGTGTTTCACTTCTATCACCTCAATCTACTCTCCACTTTTCAGCATCGGAAGTGAATTAGATTGAGCCAAATTCACTGTTCTAAAAATCACCTAAGCACTGCCTTTTAATTTTCAGCATCTTTTCCTCTTTGATGTGTTCATATAGTTTTCGCTTACACTATGCAAGAATCTCAGATATTCATGAAGAAGCAGCTGGACCAACTCGCCTGTCACTTCACACTCTCTCGCGCTGCCCTGACAGCATGAGATGTGACAGATGAACTCTAGTGGGTATCACCCTCTGGAAGATTTCCCTTGCCTGATGGGAACCCTCTGTTGTCATCAGGCTGTTGGCCAAAGCACTGACTTGGGAGGTGTTTGCCTCTCCCCAGCTGGCATCAAATTACTGTGACAGCCTCTTGGGTCTTCTAGAATAAGTAGGAGTTCAGGATTAAACTCCCATCCTGTTCATAACAACTGTCTCCAAAATCACATTTCTCTTATCCATCCCACCCCTAGGGTGAGTGCTTGGATGGTGCTTGGCTGTGTCACACTGTGGAGATTCATCCATCCCAAACACCGGCCCCAGGCTCACAGTGCTGCCTGGGGGTCTGGGAACATCTTGCTCAGCAGCCCCATCCCAAAAAAACATACACGTACTCCCACTCCCTCCAAGCAGGTAGTCCCCAAAAGGTAAACTCTGGCCCTCTGGTACCATACTTGCACCCTCAATTTATTTTTCAGTCAGAACCATGGTCTGTAATGGTCTGTAGACCATTTTACCCCTTGACAGTCTTTTTATAGAGCTCTAAGTGTCCAGAATAGGGTTACAAATCTTGCTCCCAGATCTTGCTCTGACTGCCATACACCAGTTTGATCAAAGTATTTGGTGGTGAGAGACTAGGACTGTCTAACTATAATTCCCAGTTCCTTTTTTCATTTACCTTAGCAGAATCACTTTTACTTATATTCTAACTCTTTCGCATGTGCACCACAAAAATCCAGTCTGGTTCTTGTGATCATTTTGAATTGCCTTTCCAGCATTTTTTAGTCTCAAGTTTATGCTTATTCAAATTCTAGTTAGTATGTTTATCCAAATTTTATGTGGCAAATATGCTAATTGGCAGAGAAGCCTTTTTTTTTTTCAGTGCCAACTTACTTGTGCTGGATTCCTCACAAATGGAGCCGTTTATTTTACAGGATACCCACCAGTCCACAACGTTCTCAGGTATCTGACGCAAACCAAGAAACGCGCCCAGCTGACATTCTCCCGGGCTCGAGCTGATTCGTGGGCTGAAACTGCAACTGTGATAAGTGCATTGAAAAGATTGCTAATGAGGAAGCTGCTTAGAACAAGGCTGTAAGTGGTCATGTTGCTGTCGTTGTAAAAATGCTAACAATATAAGGTTGCCTCACTGATATAACTCTTCCAAAAACTGGCACTTGTCTGTTATTCAGGACCCATATTTTTATTGTTGTTGTTTGGCTGGTCGCCCAGCTGGGGAGGGATAGAGATGAAAGAGAAAAGGAGACAGAGAAGAGCAAAAACCAAACTTGGGAATCATTTCAAGGCCTAAGATGTGGACAGGTTTGCCAAGAGATATCTTGGAACTGTACAAGGTAAACACGGTCTAAATCACCTGCTTTGGGAAGATAAGTACCGTGAGTTCTCTAAGCTAAATGTACACCGCTGAAATTTGATTGAAAACTTTGCTATGTGAAGACTGAAAATCACAAGAAGGAAGCAGGCAGCGTTTAATCTCCTGTTGGATGACAATTCAAGATAGACTGATAGAGATACCTGCTGCCTGATAAACCAGTCAATATTGTAGATGGTAGATACTTGCAGGAAACAGACACTGTGAAGGGGAAAAAATCCTCAGTATTTTTATATTTTCATCCTATTCTCAGATCCCTGCTGAGCAAGACAAGACTTGTATCTTCCTCTGTTAAGTTATTGTACTCCAGATGCTGCGAGCACCCAAATTTCTATTAAAGGGCATGTTGTTTAAGGTAGGAGCAACATGTATACAAAAGGTATGGACAAAATCCAGGAAATCATAAATGCCCGGAAACCACAGCACAATAGAAACTAAAGGTGACAGATCCTGCCACGATTCCTTATTAATTTTTTTTTCTTGTCTATTATGGAGAAATTATATACCCACTAACCTATTGCAAACTAAATGGTGGTGTTTTGTACAAGCAGTGGGTCTTTCAAACAAGTCTACCTGGCTGTGAGACTAGAAAAAAAAATAAGCGTAAAGTTTGAAAAAGCATGAGGAAGTCACAGGCAAGCAAAAAGCACTATTTACGCTTCTCTTTGAAAGGACTTGGATAAGTTTGTGCATACATATTCTCACCACAACACTTAGCTTCTGCGTGCACCTATCCTTCCCATTATGTTTATTCCGAGAGCTAAGACAGCAGGCTTTCTAACAGCTCTCTGCTGCTGCTGTCTTACCATGATTTTCCTATCTTTTAATTAAAAGTATATTTCACAGCCAAGCCAAATGTTTCGTAATAACAAGAAGGAAATGCAGAGAAACAGCTAGGAAAACTTTTGACCTGCTGTGGACTGAACATACTTCTTCTTGCCACGCAACGAGACTAAATCATCGCATGTGTTGCTGATGGACATTCATCATTATTTCTTCCCAAACTGAAGGCATATTTCATTTTCCTGAAGCCTGGATTTTCTCCAAGTTTTGCAGGAAAATGTTGCTGCCATTGGAGCTTGTTGCTGTATGTCACCACCTGCTGGCAAATATCAGTTGAGGGTTTCTGTCTTGATTGCGCAGCTGAAACAGTGTAGACAAGGACTTTTATCTTCCTTGATAGAGACAGATAGGTGGCCGCAAACAGAACATATGTTATTTAAACAGATTTTTGGTCTTGAATGCTTATATTCAGACCAAGCCTGTTTGTATAACATGCAATCTGGATCCTACAAACCATTACTCAAGCAACTAGTTCTTAATAAAGGAGAAAAGATGCAATTGCATAGAAATGGTTACCAGTGTGGGAAAATGCTCATGAACAATCTTGGTTCACAGACCTGGGTTTGTGAGAAAAATAAAAAACAGCTTAAATATACATGGTATAGGCTGCTGCTGCAATCTTTAGTTAAAAATAATGTAGAGTGAAAACTCACCATAACATCCTAGAAACAGTCTCAGATTTAAATTCCCTGTTCAATGCTATTTATTTCACAGGTTTAACGATGAGAGTTTGGGGGGTTTTCTCTTCCTTTTTTTCCCCAGTTATTTTCAGAAATCAGCCTTTTGAATATGAAAGCATATTTTGAAGCACCTAATATTTATTCTATCCATTCTAATAGGTAAACGTGCATTGCAGTGTGGGCACTAATGCTGATAATTCATATCATTTATCTGATAGATCAGGAACCATTACGGCCTGTTGTGTAAATTCATATTTTGGCACTCTTTAAAAAGTGGATTATTATTGACCCAATAGACCGTAACAGCTCCAAAGAAGCCATTACTGTCTATTGTGTAAATCCTTCATGGCACATGTTTTATTGACCCTTTGGAGCCATCATGGTCTGTCTTGTCAATCCGGATGCCATGCCTGCGTATTAAGGCTGCCTGCGTAATATCCATATGGAGCGGTAGTCGCATTATTGATGCGTGCCCCTACGAAATTACATTTAGAGCCACGTCGGCCAGCTAGTTTTTCCTCAGGTTCCAAAACACCCATTGTTCTGATTCGCATCCTGAACTAGAGACAAGGACTACAAAAATTGCCTGAAGATAATGAAGCCATTATTCTTAAAAAAAAAAAAAAAAAAGTTTAAAAAAAAGTAAAAATCAGGCTCCCTTTCACCAGGAAGAATACAGAAATTACTATGGGTGGTCAGACCACCACAGCTCTTTTCCATAATGCCCTCTCCTCTCCTCTCCTCTCCTCTCCTCTCCTCTCCTCTCCTCTCCTCTCCTCTTTTTTTTTTCTCCCTCCGCTCCTCTCCTCTCCTCTCCTCTCCTCTCCTCTCCTCTCCTCTCCTCTCCCAGCTGCACACATATAGGACAGCACTGTATAAAAGAAATGTTCTCTCCTCCCTTCATGAGCCACAAAGCCACCTTGCCTGATAGTAGGGTGAGCAGTTTGGCTGTGCAGGGGGAAGGCTGAGCAGGGTTTGTCTTCTGCAATAAGGTGACCAACCTGCTCAAGAAGCTTGCACACAACGTGAGGCAAAAGGGCTCACACACGCCCCGTGTGCCGAGGTGCCTGGATTTGAGGGCTTTAATGAGAAACAGAGGGGAAAAAACACAGCCCCAGTGGAAAGCTTGTCCTGTGGGAGTGCCTAAGAGTGCCATTTTCCAGGCTGGAAATGTTTGTTCTGCCAACCCTGCTAGCTAAACTCCTGCAAATCCTTCCTACCTGGCTAAGCTCCCCCTGCAGAGGAGCAGTGAAGTCCACCTGAGCATCACTCTGCCCAGCGCATGCCCATCAAGACAAACACAGCTCATTACCTGCAGACTGTCTCAGTCCTTTTCTTCAATGAGTCCCAAACAAAAACCACACAGAAACCACATAACCTGAGCCGCCTCCAAAGCAAAGTCTTCCTGAGGCCAGATCGAATTCAGCTGAACAGCTAGTGGGGCTAAGTTCAACCTGCAGCTGCCTAAATGCTTGAATTATTCCTATGCCTGGCATAATAAAGATCTAGTGTTGGCAGTGGCTGCTTGTCTTATACATTCATAAATATTTATCCAAATATTAATGAGCAGAAAAACAATTTATTTCTTTTTTTCCTAATTGTAACATCAATTCTAATATGTTTTGTTACTTAGTCACCTCACAAGTAAATTGATTTTCTTATCCCCCAATAGGTATTTAAATGTTTTACAAGTGCATGCTAGGATCCTGAAATGAGAACCATGTTTGGAACTCATAGCAGGGCTGGTACGTTTAGATTTATTTAATTTTTTTTTTCTAACACAGTAGGAGTTATGTAATAAAAATTCAGCATAAGGGATGGGTAACGGTTTCATGCAATGTACATCTCTGAAGGCTTCTTCAGACAGTACACAAATACAATGTATGCGTGCAAAGTGCACAGTGTGCTGCAGAAGAGCATTTGCTCCTACTATTCCTCTACACACATTTTTTTTTCTCTTTTCACACACATACACCCATCTCGTGCACAATATTGGCATAATTTATGATTTCCAGTTGTGAGTGTGGGTGTCTGATTTCCGAGACAGCCTTCAAGAACTCTTCTTGAAATGTAGTTTCCAATTCAGCAGCCTGCTAAAGCACATGGGTGGTTTAATGCACCCAGAGTCCCAGCAAAGTCAGCTACCTGCTTAGCCACCTTGCTAAATTGAGGCCTCACTTTTGATAGATCTCAACAACTTTTCATCATCCACCTAGATAATGAAAGATGCAGGTAATCTGACCTTGCATAGTAACTGAAAACTTCTTCAGCCATATTACTTGTGACAGCTGTATATTTCCTCAGAGGGAAAGATAAAGCTTTTGGTCTATGTCGTTCACTAAAAGAACATTTTATTAGTCCAGTATTTCCTTGTGTGTGGCTGGAAATTTTAACAGGTGCTGACCATCTCTGCATTAATGCCAGAGGACCACAGAAAATAATCTCTGGTGCTCTTAAGAATTAGGCATGAGACCTTCTTCCTGCACAGTTACCCATAAGCTCACTAGGTGGTATGTATGAGAGATTGAGCTTCTCTGACATTAGGGGAATTACATCCAGGAGGTTCACCTCTTTTTGGGAAGTCCAGAAATGACTCTCTGTGCCCTTCCAAATGAGGAAAGTGGGATTTTTTGCATGTCTTTTGCATGGACATATTTTGGCATTTGCCTTTTATCCTGATAGTAGTTTATTTGCCATTATTCTGCTAAGGAGAATAAAAGGTCTCCTGATTTCATAAAAATATGCAAAAATCTTTTGCCTTTTCCCTAATAAGATTAAGAATTTAGGTAGACATGATATTGATGAAATTCATATACAGGATACAGTGTTTATCAAATAAACACATTCATTTTATAAATGGTAGCTTTGCCTCTTTTCTAATTCACTTATTTTTAGAGCTAGGAATTGATTTGTTCAGAGGTAAGAATAGCAGCTTCTCCACCAGCTTCAGGGGAGCCATAGTAATACACACTGATGTAAGCATAGGCAAAACTTCGACCCAGTATCCTGGCTCAAGGGCTGCCTTCCTTCTCATCCCAGGTTTCTGAGACAAGGGACAATTCGTAATGTTGCCAAATGAACCCCCTAGAAGGAGAGGGCAAGAGGTTCCAGCAGACCTCAGTCTATGACAGCCAGGTCCAGCTTAAGTAAGGAATACAGACTGAACCTTCTGGATGTATTATGTACATCTTACTGGTCCCCATGTCAGCTACAGGAAAGGGAGGCTAGATCAGGCAGCTTCATCTCAACACTGTAAAACATTGCACTTATACACATCCATCCCCACTGAACTGTTACAGTTCAGATCAGAAAATTCCCTGAAAAACCTTCACTAAACATTGTCGCGGTTTTTCAGGGTTATAGTAGAAACTCACAGGGTCTGATACCCTTCTGGTTCAGCGCACAGCCTTATATATGCCAACAATAAATGCTCACGGTCTGGATTTTTGTATTTGTATCATAGTACTCCACTTCTGTTCACAAAACCATGGACAAGCAAATCTTTGCCTGGGTCTCTCAGGGCACACAGTCGATGGGCTCTCCAAAATGGCAGAGCCACAGAGAAAAAAATACAACCAAAATTTTCAGCATCAGGAGCACCTCACTCATAAAATCCTAACAGACTGAACATATTGGAGCTGGAATTACTGGAAAGACGATGATTTACTTTCAGACTTCCCAACTGCAGCCGACTCTGAATCCTGCCACAACAGGCAAACAAAAAACAAGAAAATATTTGATGACTTCGTGTTTTTCTATGACAACCAACATCATTTATGACCCATTATGTAATGACATGAACATTATACATTGAAAAGCTGTCTTGAAAGACATTGTAAATAAACATTTCTGGTTTGCAAACAGGAAGCCAGAAATATTACTGTGGAAGCTGAGAGGATGGGGTTAGATTCTTGAAACACAAGTGATTTGTTTTTTCCTTCCATCTCTCCCAAACTCGTGGTGCCTTCATATTGTTATTAGCTAATGCATGTCATTTTCTCTCCACACTTATAGCTAAAATGTAACTCAAAAAAAAAAAAAAGCACAATAGAAAGAACAGATAGATACAAGATGAGAAAGAAAAGTGGCAAAAAGATAAAATAGGAAGTTAAAAGTATTTGGGACTACAGGGATTCAAAACAAAAGCTGTAAGAGTCTAACCTCCTATAGTGGCCCACTGCAGACGCTTCAGCAGAGGACACAAAACCACCAAGAATAAATTTTCCTATGGGGAAGCATCTTCATATTCCACATATTGCAAACACCGTTATGTCCTGCGCTGTGCAGGGGGAGGTTTTTCAGATACGTGAAGTCATCCTGGCAAGGACAAGTGTACAAAGAGAGGTAATAGTTTTTAATAGCCTAAGTATTTCTGGAAAAAAACAGATTTGGGGGCTCAAAATTCTTCGCCAGAACTGAGACAAGCAACAAACTTCAAGCTAGGCTTTGCTGCTTCTTTTTCAGACCTGAAGAAGTGCCTGTATATTTAAAATCCTGTCTGGATTTTGAGCTATGTTTCTCAGTTCAGTAACTATCTCTCTACTAACCCTGCTCGGCCCCTACCCTTAAGCCATTACAACCACTACTGCGCTACTAACTGTGTGCCCTTGGACTGACTGAAGCCAGCTCCTGACAGCAATAGGTTTTAACTGGCCAAATTGCACTTTTTTCCCACCGCAGCCTGGGCAGGGGTCACGCCACCAGCACCAGCGCAGCCCTCTGTGTGCAGCAAAGCATGGCCAGCCTGCCTGCCGAGACAGGAGTCAGAGCAGGGCTCACCACCAGTGTCTAGCAGAGCAGGATCGGGTCCTTTCTCCTTTCGACATATTTTAAAACATCCTCTTTTTTCTATGCTAACTGCTCATAACAGTTGCCCATCCAGGCATCAAATAAACACGGGCTTTCATATCCTGGCACTAGTGTTACTGTGAAGGAAGTGTTCAGTCAAACAATACCACTGAAGAAAATCTTTTCTCCTACTGATGTCGTGTGACAATTTTTTTTCCTTTTTTTTGCTTTAACCTGAATTTCTAACCCATTTTAAACCTGATATTTTTTCACACATTAATGGGAAGATTTTTTTTTTTCCTTCTTCTTCTTTCTGTGCCTTTCCCCCCCCCTTCAGTAGATGAACTTTAAATGCAATAGTGTGCTCATCCTGAGTGACCCTGCCTGCTGGGAGTAATTGTCTAGAGGAGAATAGAAGAATCTAAGAGCTTTTGTGCAAGGGAATAGAGAAGACAGACTTTATTATGATTCTGAATTGTAAGCGCACTCGCTTTTTTTTTTTCTTTCTCTCTCTCCTTTTCTTTTTTTTTCGGGTTCTAACAGCTGTTTCCCATCACAACCGGTGTTTGAAAGACACAGCAAAATTGAGTGTATCAGTATCACAATTAGTTTCACAGGCGGCTAATAACTTACTTGCCAGCCATGCCTGATTTAATCAGGACAGTCCTGATTTATGGTTGTTTGTCCCAGTGTCCGATTTTCTCTGCCAGCTCCATCACAAGGCGATGCATGCAGCCTGCTTCTGCGCTCCATCAGGGCCACCAGTTCACTACAGTGGGCTTGCTGCACCAGAGAGGAAAAAGGAGGAGGCAGCTTCCATGAGAAGTCTGGAGTCCTCTAACACAGCTCAGGAAACATTCTTCTCACTGTGATAAACAGAGCGGCTCACACTGGTGCAGGCATGCCAGGCTGACTGGTGGGGGCTTGTACATTTATCAAGGTATCTCACAGTGGCCTGCTACCCCCCTCCTCCCTTGTGACCTGGAGGAACCTCCTGGGTTAGGGTCAAGAGGTGATTTTAGCAGCACATTATCTCAAGCCTGCAAGGCCCCGAGCTGCTCCGAGTGAGTCTTCTGTCAATGGTGCCAAATTACGCGTGGCTCATTTTTGCAAAGTGATCTACTGCTGCTGCTCATTGGGGACAGAGCTGAGACCATCCAAGTCATTTTTCTTAGGACTGCAAGCTGGTCTGGAGGAAGTCCCAGCAGCAAGAGCCCAGCTCATGCCTTTCTCACTCAGCAACTCTACTCCTTGGAGTAGAAAAAAATGTCCACGAGAAGCTGTTTAATGGATCGGCTGTAGCACTTAAAAGATGAGATCTAAGATAGTCTGGCCTACGGATGCAAAAGAGCAGGAAAAATAAAAGGAGAAAACAGGTTTGTAGGACGCTTTTGGCTAGGCTGGTTATACCGGTGCTCCTCCCACTCAAAGGAAATAGGTAAATCTTTTTCTTGAAGAACACAGAAAAACAAGCAAAGCTATCTTATAAACAGGCATCTTAATTAACACCTGCAGAGCCCTTCAGGGTGGGTTTCCCACATCCACTTGCAAATAGCTAAAGCACTCTCCTTCACGTGTCTCTGCAAGGCTCTCTCTGCTGTGACAGTGACAAGACCAGGGTAGTGACAAAGCCACTGCTGAGACAAGCCCAATGCCCATTGCTGTCACTTTTACCTTGGGTTCCCCCAAGTAAGGCAAGGGAAAATGTCTGTCTCTATCTGCTGTTTCTCTTTCATCTTTTGGTTTGGTTTGGTTTTGCTGGTATTTCTGAAGTGGAGAAGCAGCTGAGGTCCAAATCCATAGCTGTGGTTTCTAGGTGCCACTACAGTAACCATAACCCTCAGGGATGTCTCATTAGTAGAGCTGCAGCATATTCGTATCAGAGGGAGCTTGTGCATCGTGATTAAGAGTGTTTTCAACTTGTGAACAGAGGTTTTCTGCTTTAGTTTTAAAGGTAGTTGTGGAAAATACCTTGGGTCACCTGTTTTTAAAGATGTGTTACACTCCTGTATTTAGCTCTGAGATGTGAAAGACAAGAGGGGCCTTGTCATCACCTCCTTAAGTCAGGGATCCAGAAATCTTAGGCCACCAGATTTGAAAGGGGAGATGCAAGCAGACACTTTGCTCCTTCCTTATAAGCATGAGGGGATCCTGCTGCAAGGGCATTGCTTAGGGCTGTCACACAGCCCTGGTCCTTGTCCTGAGGAACTTACAGTTTGGGTAGAAAGGCAACAAACTCACTGGCAGGCTTGAAAGGAAGAGGTGGATTTTTTCCATATTTCCCTCTTCTCTTACCTTATGTATAACATGCATGTCAGAAAACAGAGTTATCCAAAGTATAACAGCTAACCAAGCTACAAGAGATGGTAGTGCCTAATTCCCTGGATGATAAGACATGAGCAGAGGCCACAGTCCATGTTTTTCTCCAGCTGGGAGACCTGAATCTAGAGTTGCAAGCCCAGTCTCCCTAAGGAGCAAGAATGGGAGCATCTCAGTTGCTGATTTCACTTAATTTTAAATAGATTCAAAATGCAAATTTGCACTCAGGTTTTCCAGCTGAATAAAAGACCTCTTACACAATACCTCTTAGAGGAGATATTCACACTGCTGCAGTTGGAACATTTACCTTCACCTCTCAGGTTTCCTACCAGCTGTTTCTAGCTGGCCTTCCCTTCAGTACAGAGACATACAGATTCACCCTACAGCAAGGTCCAGTTCCTCTATGGTCCCAAACAGGGGACTTAAGCTTTTCCCAGAGGACTTTTGGGGGGCCTCACTCTCTTCTTTGTTTCAAGTTAAAGGGGATTGAGGCAGTCTGCAAACCTTAACTGAGGCAGCGGCCTCATTTTTAGGTTTTACAGTACTCACCTTAGGTCCTAAAGCAGAACCTGGGTCTAACATGTCCATACAGGCAGGTATCCAAGCACATGGATTTGAGTGCTAACATCTTCATCTTCTTTCAGAAGGACACATCATCGATTTTCTCATCAAAGGCAGCAGAAAGTGGGACTGGAGCTGCAGTGACTCCAGTAAGAAATCTGCACTTGGGATTACTTCTGGCAGTTCTCTTTTCTTCCTCTGTTTACACAAAAGACAAATCACATTCAATGGTATCAGCACAACCCAACCATGATACTCATTGAGCAGTTAACACACACGCACATACAAAGAGAAAAAGAAAAAGAAAAAGTGACAGTCTATCCATCTCACTTGGCATGTTTATATGTCCTTCTTAACCATAAAAAAGAAGCCTGTTTACAAAGCGGAGTGTCGGTAACATTGTGTAGAGGAACACTTATCTGAGAAACTTTGATCTCCTTCTGAAGCACCATTACTCTGAAACTGAACGGCTAATGGCTCTTTGGGTGGGAGAGAAAGTTTTTTGAAAAGAAGGAAGTTTATTGTGCTATCTAGTGGACACATTTAGAAAATCTTGCTCCAAAGAAATAAGTCGTGGCTGTGTCACGGGCAGCCTTATCCCACATTGCACAGGCTGCCGAATCGGGGGAAGTAACAAGGCGTTGGGTCTCCTGTAATGGGATAGTGGGGAAGTTGTTACTCTAAGGCAGGCCTGCTATCTCACTCATTGAACTAATGGACATATTAATGGAGCTGAGAGCTAAACCAGACACATAGCCTGCCTATTGGAGCTAACGTTTTCCATTTACAGGCTCCGGGCTGAATTTTACAATACTGATTCATGCATCTAGGTCCTACTTGAGTGAGTAATTGTATTGGCTTTGAGAGCATGAGCAGAGCATTGGCCTCAACAACAAGTGTGAAAACCATGGCCAGGAGGGTGATGGGATCAGATCCTGAAACAAATGGTGAAGAGTTACCATTAAAAATAAAAATATGAATGCATTTTTTGAAAAGGATTGTGAATTTCTGGGGTCCAGAAAGTGGGCTGAAAAACACACATAGGGCTCAGGTAGATTTGGTTTCAGATAGGTCAGAAATTCCACAAGAACAACATCATTTACTCTACTGCCTTTGCAAAAACAGCACAAAATCCTGCCCAATCCTTTTTTTCATCCTAATTTTGAGTTTGCCAGACCTCCCTAAGACACTGAGGTCTCTTGATGCTTCACTGCAGTCAAAGATTTGGGTATCTCCAATCCTTCCTGCCAACATATTTCTCTAAAATGTTTGTTAAAACGCCCTGTCAAATTGAAACTTAATAGCACAGACCTTCATCACAAACATAACCAGCACCTCCGGAGGCTCACACATCACTGCTCTTCGCTTGCATCTGTCCTGCCGCTCTCCATTTTATTTCTCTGTGCTGCTGCTTGCACTTTTCAACTTCTTCTATCTGTCGCCTAGCCCTTCATTCAAAGGCCACTGAAATCCTCGGGCGCCCATCCAGTACCTGCCGCCGGCTTCGGGCCCCACCACAGCAATTCTGCCCTGCAAGCCCTGATCACGTCCTTCCAGGCGCTGAACAGTCCCGTTAACCAGTCTCGTTAAAAATATTCCTTCACTCGCTGGCCTTTGAACAGTCACGTCTATTGTATAAATGTATACTTGTCTTATAAACATTCCTGGGCAGACAATATAGAGATAGGCTGGAGCTGTCTTTTGCAAGTCACTGGGCCTGCTGAAACAATTAGCTTGAAAGACAGACTTTAAAAGATGAGGGGTTTGTGCCCGCAAAAGAAAAGCAGCGCCTTCAAAAGAGTGTGATTTATATGAAAGGGAGAAAAAATACAAGGAAGCAGAATAGTTAGGCTCATTGAGTTTCCATCCTGTAGTTTCCTTATTTTGCTAGACTGTGAAAGACCGCAGCCAGGCTCTATAGAAAGTGCACGTTTGAACTCAGATTTACTAATGACTGATACAGCAGTCACAAAAGTTCAATTTATATCTTTCTTCTTCCAAAAAAACAAGGCGTTTGTAAGCCACCATATTTTTTAGTGAGAGACAAATAAGGCAACTGTTATTGCAGGGCATTTAAAATAGATAATACCCCGTTTGGAAACCAAGATGAAGTACCCTGCTATGTGGCATAGCCTTGAAACATTTACAGAAAGCCTTTTAATGGAGATTTAGTGCATGTATAATAATAACACAGAATTTGATACCCTCTAGGAAAAAACTGCCCGGTGCTCCCTTAACAACCACAATTACCGCACAACTTGTTATACCTAAAGTTAATAAACCAAAATTAAGGTTATGAATGAACTTTATTAACCAGCAGGAGCTGGTGTCTTCTCCACCTTGTGACTGTCCTACAAGCATTGAAGCCCCTACATTTATCCCTTGTTTTACCTTTCCCGGGGCACACAGCCAGCCCCGAAAGCTCTGGCAGTGACTGAGATACACTGGGGCTGAGCCAAAAAAAAAAAATAGAATAGAATAGAATAAAATAAAATA